>NC_087162.1:1775000-1800000 GCF_035594125.1 Scylla paramamosain | reverse complement strand
GAAGTTAATAGACGGGCCGGGTGTCTCCGCTTATAGAAGCTCCACTAATTAAAAACCATCATTTTCTCGCTTGATTTCTTTGGTTAACAACGAGGCGGGTTCTGCAAGAGCTACCTGCCTGGGTGACTGCAGTAGTGAAATTAGACTGCTGAACCTTACCTACACACACACACACACACACACACACAGACACACACACACACACGCACAAACATTCACTGGTATCCACATAAGAATAAACTAGCTAGGCAGTCATACGAAATATTTAAATGAAGTAGCATGGAGACATTACTCAAACCAGATTCACATACTATTCATACAGCTACAGATTAGCATTCCAATAGATACACACACACACACACACACACACACACACACATCCACCGTACAGAACAAGCCACTATGCATAAAATACTTCCTAAATATTCAGAGAGCGAGAGAGAGAGAGAGAGAGAGAGAGAGAGAGAGAGCGAACACACATACGCACACCTGTTTGACTCTCTGCCATTTAGATAATCAACTTAGCCCCGCACCTGCTCTTTGGGATTCGACAATTACTCTCGCGCTCCCCCGGACCAGTTCCCGCCCCACAAAAACCAGCAAGAAGGCGCAGTGGCGGAGGAGAATATTCTGTCAGTGATATTACCAATTTAGCCATAACACTTTCTTGTCTGCCGGCCCACATTTTCCGAGATGAAATACTTAATCGATTAATTGGTTTCGCTGCCTCATTACGTGTGCTTGTTGAAATAGAATTACCTCTCATTGCGTTTTTCTTCTTTCTTGTTTTGTTATCTTCAAGAAATGAACACTTAACTTCTATTGTTGCAAGTTGTTTATACGGTGAAGTCTTGACGAAGTATAAATCTTTCTAGTTTTTTTTTCTTGGTGCAAATGTTTGAGTCAAGCATTCTACTAAAAAAATAAATTCGCGGAACTACAAGCGACCATTAGCCAAACTGATTCTGAATTTTGTATAGTTTATCAACGTGAGGCTGTCTCTTTTATATTGATGTTCGTTACTGCTTTAGTATTTTTCTGTAAACTCTTGTGACTCATATGTCTCATCTTCTTCCTTTAGTTTATCTTGGCATTTGGTTTCCATATCAATGCATACATTACACGACAGGAGAGTCTTCTTTTTCCATGTGATGGCGTGCTGATGATATTCAAGTCATTAGCTCAAGTCAAGAAGTTTTAATCAAGTAGACACTAGATTGTATCGACGACCAAAGTTCTTTTCGATACGGGTTACGGATGGAGAGAATAATGGATTTGAGAATATATCTTACTGAAGCGCAATAATGGCACGAGAGAAAGATAATGTATTTTTTTGCTTCAAGCACAGTCATTCTTGTCAGTCTACTTTATTGGCGGCCTTTTTTCTTACAAACCAAGCAATGAATGGCACGTGTCTCGAAACCAAATTTGGGGCAAACATTATGAACACCATACTAATAAAAAGGAAAAAAATAAATCATAAGATTTATATCGTAAAAGTAAATCTGACATCCTTAGAATATCAGCGATCTTTTTATTTTTAATTCTTTTGAGAGACCTTTGAGCTCCACCTCCACAGACACTGTTAATACTATCACTCCTTCTTTTCTGTCCCTCTCCTTTCTTCTTCTTCTTCTTCTTCTTCTTCTTCTTCTTCTTCTTCTTCTTCTTCTTCTTCTTCTTCTTCTTCTCCTTTTTCTTCTTCTCGTTCTTTTCTTCTCATTCTATTCTTCTTTATCTTTCTTTTCTTCTTTTTCTTCCTTTCTCTCTCTTCGTTTCTTTCTTCTTCTCTTTCTTCTTGTTATATCTTTCTTCTTCTCCCTGCCCTCCTCCTCCTCCTTCTCCTCCTCCTCCTCCTCCTCCTCCTCCTCCTCCTCCTCCTCACAGATGCAGGAGTGGCGTCTCTGGAAACAAATGGCGTCGTCACTGGAAAGCGCAGGACCGATGTTACATCATGCCATGGGTTGTATCTTTTTACATGCATTATGCACGTATATTTATTCTGGAAAGAACGAAGATTATGTTCAAAAAGAAATTAGAGGGACTGCCACGTATAGGCCTGATGTCTTCCAGCAGCTGCCCTTACTATACATGTTCCGAAGTAGAGTAAGAAGGGAGCGACTTAGTGAAATCTTCTAGTAACTCGGCTGTAAATAATCTTAGATATTCTCTCAAGTCAAACATCATCAGTCACTTCAGTGTGTCTAAGAAAAACCTCCACTGCTCCCTTGAGTCTTCTTCCATCCACCCCTCAGCGAGGGCAAGGCGTTTGATGCGCGTCCTCCGTCAGGTGAAATAATAGCGAACATTTGTGAACGTCGCATCACGGCAATAGGATCAAGACTGACTGCGGTAACTGCCTTCCTGAGTCTCCAGGTAGAGTTTTGTTGATGGGCAGGTTGTCCCCATCCGAAAAGCCTTTGGAAGAGGAAAGGGGGGGAGGAGGAGGAGGAGGAGGAGGAGGAGGAGGAGGAGGAGGAGGAGGAGGAGGGGAGGGAGAGAGGTAGGCAAGGAAGGGGGGGAGGGAGAAAGATAGGGAGGGTCCGGCATTAGGTGGGAGGAGCGTCCCTCCTCCAGCGGGGAGAGCAGTCACCATGAACAACACTCCCGCGGCATCTATAATGCATATATCAAAAACGTCGGACACAGCACGACTAAATGGAAATTCTCTAACATCGCCTGCATGTATTAATCTTTGTCAGCATCAACTTCTCAATTTTTCATGTTGTTTTCAGCAGCGAAAATAAGTTTTTAAATGGTGATACACTCCTATTCTTGTTTTGTTGCAGCGAGTATTGCAAAAGCTCCATCCACCGCTGCTACTGCATTTGTTTTGCCAGATAATAACATCGATACACGTCCGCTGCTTTTGTCGCCGTGTACATTTCGCATCCAAGCTTGTACATTTATCGTGGCACGTTGTTGAGAGAGAGAGAGAGAGAGAGAGAGAGAGAGAGAGAGAGAGAGAGAGAGAGAGAGAGAGAGAGAGAGAGAGAGAGAGAGAGAGAGAGAGAGAGAGAGAGAGAGAGAGAGAGAGAGAGAGAGAGAGAGAGAGAGAGAGAGAGAGAGAGAGAGAGAGAGACCGACCGTCAGAGCGATAGAAATCTACAAAGACAAAAAGCATGATACACTGAAAGTCGGACAGATGTATATCCTGCAATTGACAGACAGAGAGACCGACAGACTGACAGGCAGACAGATAGAGCAAATGTGCCTGAACAGAGAATTATCACCTCTCTTATTGGCTAACCAACCCCGAGCACTTCATGACCGCCCCCACTACACACACACACACACACACACACACACACACACACACACACACACACACACACACACACACACAATTGCCACCAGGAGAATGAAGCAGAGGACCTGAGGAAGGCGTGGTGAAGAAGGCGGCTCGCTTCCCTTCTCCCCACCCTGCGTCGCGTCCTCCAAACATCGGCATCGCCCGGCTCTCCGGCAGCCACAACCCCACAATTAAAAAGATGCAATTACCAAAAATTAGCTCACAGGCAGCTCACGGTTGGGGTGAGGGAGGCGGGGGAAGATGCGGCGGGGAAATGACAGGTTTCTCCGGTAATTCTTTCCGGCCAGGGGAGGAGGGCAAGGGGGAGGGTGACGTAGGGGGCAATGATCCTCTTGTTTTATGAGGGAAAATAACTACTCGTCTCCTTTGGCATATTTATACAGCCTCGTCTGGTAATAGGATACACTTTCTGTTATTCAGTCTGCGGGTGACGGGAAAGTCAAATCATCTTGGAGCAAAATCATCAAAATCATCCCGCTGCGACCCAACCAAACTGTTCATTACGTCAAACCACAAATAGAGTCAGCGTAATCAGATACTTATCATTCACATCAGCGCTCGTAAAGAAGGGACAAACGTGACATCGGGCTTACCCGTGTGCGCTCATAAGAACTCTCTGCTCACCAGTCACAACCTCATGCCTGGGAACACACCCCTCGCACCTTATGTAGTAGTAATGCAGCTGCTGATGTACCACGAAAACAATGCTAATGCTTTTTACCAACAATCCCCTTAACGGAAATTCTAGAAAGATAAGAATTAATGAGAAACGTATGCTTAACTTCCCTCGCTGGTAATCATTTGCATCTCTCAACTCATACATATACAATGCAGCAGCGGAGCGCCTTCCTTTACCCTGCCTACCATCCGCTTCCACAGCATCCTCCCACCCGAAGTTCCACCATATACCTATCAGTAGTTTTGCCTTCCTCCCTTCCCCTCCTCCCTCTGCCTTCCCTCCCGGGGCGGTACAAGGGCTCGCGGGCTTGTTGTTCTCCCGACAGGAACCTCATGAAGCCTTAATCACTTTGTTCCTAGTTTCCTTATGATAGTGAGGGTCATTAACGTAAGTTATAGTGCATATTAATTTAATCACAGTGATTCTGCCAGGTAGGGAGGGCGTAGTTAGGGCAAGATGCTTCATGGTTCTGCTCCTTCTAATTACTGCAGAAATTATAATGAGTAAATCCCAGTGATATCCACTGTGCTTAATAATGATCCGTCAGAGAGGATGTGCAGGACAACGTAAACAGCCGAGGTTATCACTGATGCCACTTCACCTGTCTGGTTGCCCACCTGTCTAATTATGTACCCGTCTGGCTACCCACCTGTCTAATTGTCGACCTGTCTGGTGGGCCACCTTTTTTTTATTCACCTGCTTGCCTTTTCCATCCTTCACTCGACCTTCCTGTCTACCCACCTGTCGAGTCTCCTTCCTGTTCTGGGGCTTTCATAATCTATATAGCTATTTATCTGTCTAGAGACAACAGTTTAATCTTCTCACATGCAGCACAATGCAGCATGTGTTATAGTCGCACTCTTCTCTCAGTGTTCGTTTTTCAGTTCTCGTGTCATCCGTGTAGGTTAACGGGTAATGCACTGAGTGGCGGCTGACGATTGTATTGATCTACAAAGGCAACTCCATATCACCTTTGCCTCTCGTCGACCTCCCGACCCGCGCCGTAATACCAGGTCTGGGTGCGAAACGCACGGTGAAGACAACTATGTCAAATGACTCCCATTTGTTACGGGGGACCAAGTAGTGTTATTTAACCACGGCCTCTCGCTCTACGCCACACATCATTTTTTAGCCGATTATAGGTTCCCTAATTCCCTGCGATACATCTCCCCCGTCCACACTAAAGAGATTGTGCTTCATTTCGTCACCTGTGCTTTGTAATTGGAAGTAGATGGCATACTTAGGCTTGTATATTGCCGCTTGGCTCACAAGGGGCGCCTCGTGAAACTAGAACACGATACCTAAACACAGTCTTCATCCCGGTGACTCACGCTCATGATTACCACGCTGATTACGGTGTGACACGCCGGAAGCTCTTTGTGAAGGGCAGCACGCAACTTCTTGGCTCCTGGCCCGGGAGTTTAAAGTTCCCCTGCGATGTTAATAAAAAAAAGACTCGTCCCCTCTTTATTTTTACAGAGTCTAGTGCAATGCAAACTTTTTTCATGTTTACTAAGCATTTTCATTACATAATTATTTTTTTTATTCTCTGAGTGAAACCTTACTTTTTTTTTTTTTTTATTTTTATTATTTTTTTTAGTCTATATTCCTGCTGTGCATTTTTAAATAATTTCCTTTAGGGTCCAGGGGATAGTGTAATAATTTTCCTACGTCGATTCTAGATTCACGTTTGCTCTTCTCTCCCGCTCTGTGCATTCCCTTTCCTCCTTTCGCTCCCTGCTGCAGGAATGGAGGGAACAACGTCCAATTTTTCGCCCTAAAAAACTGCCACGACTTCCCCCGGCCTCGTCCATCTCAATCATCCATTCCCCTCATCTGCTTCTCTCATCAATCCCTCCCATCCATCTCCCTAACACCTATTCCCCAGACCACGCGGCCGTAGACGACACAGCAGTGAAAACGGAGTACTGCCAGATTTCACTTATCAAAATCCTTTTCGTTCTCTACACCCCGTTATTACTGCCATCACCATCAGCACACCAGCTTCTCCAGGACTATCAGCATCAGTATTATCATCATCGTGGGCAGCATCACCTTTCATCTGCTTCCAAGGCATCCTCTGTCAAATGCAAAGCTCGGTAAAGGAAGAAAGGGAGGAAGGGATCCAGTATTTGCCTTACGCCATTATATCTTCCCAGTCCCTTCTCCCCATAGCACTTCACCATCCCTTTTCTCTCCCTCACCCTCTTCCCTATTCTTTCTCTCTTCCTTTCTCTCATATACCTTTCTCCTCATTCCTCATCTTCAGTTTCCCCTTCGGCATTACTCTCTCTCTCTCTCTCTCTCTCTCTCTCTCTCTCTCTCTCTCTCTCTCTCTCGCCTTCCGCACCACTTTGACCTTCTTTTCACTTCATCTATAGAGTCGACGGCCATAAGTCTTCCCCTGAATAAATCCTTTTACAAGGCATTCATGCTTCATAATCCTCCCTGTAATCCTTCTCTTGTTCCCCGCTGTAGTCGGTCTCCCTCTTCACTTGGACGGGAGGAGAGGGAGAGGTGTGTACCCAGATGTTACGGAACGTTGAAAAGGGAAACTTGCAATAATTATTCGAGGCTTCCATGTTCATTGTGAGTGTTAATGAGGAGCTCGGATATCGTGTGGTAAGATGAGTTGCTGGTGATTGAGTAATAAGTGAAGGTGGTGGATCTTGTGACATTTCAAAAAGATGGTCAAGAGAAATAAATTATAATGTTACTTGTGATGCGAGCATTTGTATTTGGGGGCAAAGGGAAGAGATGCAGCTCAACCAAGCGTCAAGAGCAATCTGCAAATGGCTGACTTTTCCATTTCCAGTAAACATTAATTGCTCAGTTTATATTAAATGTCGAAACACAAGCCATTCAACATAATACCTTCACTTCACCTCGTGAAAACACAACAGCGACTGGAAAATAAAAATGAAATGCTCCATCTCCTGAGTAACGTAACATGTTTGTCTCTGCCTCATCGTTACTGATGCACAGACACAGGAGATTAATCAAGCCAAAGACCACTGACGGTACACGGATCTCAGTATACAAAACGACCCCAATGAATTACCTCAATTTATTTTATTACAATTCAATTTGTTCTATCCATCACTTTGTATTAGCTCATTCTTTTATAGAGATTAAACGTGAAAACAAAGGGAGGAAAGCTTAAATAAAATTGCATGTTTACATTTGGATCTCTCTCTCTCTCTCTCTCTCTCTCTCTCTCTCTCTCTCTCTCTCTCTCTCTCTCTCTCTCTCTCTCTCTCTCTCTCTCTCTCTCTCTCTCTCCCTCTCTCTCTCTTCTTGCCTCCGCATGTATGCGCGTATGCATACATGTATCTGTGTGTGTGTGTGTGTGTGTGTGTGTGTGTGTGTGTGTGTGTGTGTGTGTGTGTGTGTGTGTGTGCACTCTTTTGCTTTTCCTTGTTTTGTATTTGCGTGTACGTATTTTGATAGAGATACAAGAGCCAATCTCTTTCAGCGAGGAACAGTGCTATGCTGATCCATTCCCAGAGAAAACATAATTTAAATAGCCGGATCCTGAGTATCACATCCGAGGTATTTTGAAAAAGGAGAGAGGAAAAAGGCGACGGTCCGGGGCGCTGGACAGGGACATCAGCAGAGCACAAAGACTCGCTGCTCGGCTTGGAGGACGCGGTGACCAGCCTCATCTTCACCAGGAAATATTAGCACTGAAAGGGATACTTGAGGAGCACTTTTACCTGGTTACTAATAAGAGTAAAGTAAAAAAAAAAAAAAAAACACTCAGGTAACGATGGCGGAAGAGGTTTAACTTTACACTCAATGTATGTAATGAAAGAAGTCAAGAAGGCGAAGGGTGTGGTGGGACATCCTGACTACAATTTTCTTTCCTTGTGATTCAATTGGTATGATGTTAGCCAAAAAGAAATACGAGGTGAAGCATTATGAGTTTACTGATACATTTACGGAAATGTTCTTTTCACGTTACATATTTCTTTTCCTACAAGCTTTTTTCACATTTTTATTACTATTCTCTGAACGTGGATACAAAAATTGTTCCCTGTTGCATTTTTGAGACTATTCAGCACGTGAACTCCAGCGTTGTTCTTTTAAAAACTACGAGTAAAAATATCTATAGAGAGATCCGAGATTGTTTATTAGGTAACTTGATGATAGATCTGCCTACCAGCGCCTCGGAAGTTGATAGCTATTATATGCGTGTTTTTTTTGTTTTTTTTTTTACAGGTTTATGTTGTTACCTGATCTTTATTTAGCATGCAGTCCAACGCAAACACACACACACACACACACACACACACACACACACACACACACACACACACACACACACACACACACACACAAACACACACCCAGCCGCCCTCTATTCCCATACACACATAAAGGCGAGGCCGCTGTGAGTCCTCCTGAAGTAGAGTCCCCTGCCATGACTCTCGGGTGGAGGGACCGAGCGGGGTCTAGTCCGTCCAGCCGAACACGCCCCTGAGTGATTGGGTATTGAAATCTCTATATACATGTAATAAAATAAAACAGCGGATAAAAGATTAAAAGGTTTAGCTCTCTGCAACATTTCGTGATTTTGCTCGTCCGTTCAACAATTATTTAATGCATATAGCGAAAGATCAGTGTAGGATTTCACTAAATACACATGTGTATAATTTTTTTTTTTCAAACAGCTTCACGAGAATTGCCGGTTTTGGAGTGAAGGTTTGTCCTCACTCAGATTTTCATGTGCATTTGCTTTGCTTTATGCTTTGCGTCACGCCGTTGCAAAAAAAAAAAAAAATATATATATAGTAGTATGGATTCAGAACTGTTATAATTATTCAACCATGATTAAAGTGTTATAGAGAGAGAGAGAGAGAGAGAGAGAGAGAGAGAGAGAGAGAGAGAGAGAGAGAGAGAGAGAGAGAGAGAGAGAGAGAGAGAGAGAGAGAGAGAGAGAGAGAGAGAGAGAGAGAGAGAGAGAGAGAGAGAGAGAGAGAGAGAGAGAGAGAGAGAGTTATGTAGTTAGTTTTATTTGGTGTATAAAAATTCCATAATAACTACTGACTTGAGCGTTACAAGGACGGATACTCTACCTTCAGATTTGAAAGGAAGGAAACAAAATGATATATAAAGAAAGGCAATACGAAGACTAAACCATACACTCTTTATCCTTGATGACTGTATTGATTCAGGAGGCAATCTCTTAAGAAATCTGAGAGCAGAATATAAACCAGTAGGGTCTCTATGATAACTCTAACACATGCAACTTAATTACGAATACATTCATATCATTGCCACCACCACCATGGCCATCACATATACTCGTACCACTAGTGAATGCATTGGTTCAGACGACAATATCTAAAAAAATCAGAGAACAGAACAGAGACTAGCAAGATTCAACTAATTAACTAATACCATATGCAACTTGATTACGAGTGCATTCATATTATAGCCACCGCCATCATGACCATCACAGTTATTACTGTCGCTGGTGTTGTCTGGGGCGCCACCTGACGCGGCCACCACTGATCTGCTTCCCTGTCTCCTTTGCCACCAGGAAGTCATTAATATCTAAGCGCAAATCGAAGCGTGGTTTATTTTCGATATTAATAAGCGTGTCTGCATTAATATTACATTGTATATGCCAACACCGATGATGATAATGATGATAAGGAGGAGGATGGTCATGATGGCGATAATAATAATAACAATAATAATAATAATAATAATATTAATAATATTAATAATAATAATAGTAATATTAATAATAATGATAAAAATAATAATAATAATAAAAATAATAATAATAATAATAATAATAATAATAATAATAATAACAATAATAGTAATAATAATAATAATAATAATAATAATAATAATAGTAATGATCAATAAAAGAAAAATAATAATAAGAAAAGGACTAACAGAAAGAGAAAGAGAGAAAAAAAAACACTTGGATTTATTATCAACTGATATGCATTCTAGGAGCAGAAATCATAAGAAAGCATTTGAAAGTGAAAATCGTATTTGGAAACTCTCCTCTGGACACCCACCCACCCACCCACCCACACCCACCCACACACACACACACACACTGGGGGACACAAAACAATGCTACACGGCAAGGAAGAAATCGGAGGTAGATGCAAAAGCAGGAAGCCGTGCGGATCCCTGAGGCTCTTCACATAAATTCCTGTGCCAACCATGAGCCTGTTGTCTTGGGGAGGAAGAGATGTGTTTTGATCCATCTAATTACAGTGGACGATACCAGGCTTTTCTTTTTCTTTTCTTTTTTTTTTTTGCCAACAAAATTTACAGGAGGGAAAGGAGGAGGACGAGGAGAAAGAATAGAGGAAAATGAGAAGGCCAAAGATAGTCGGAGGTACTAAGGGAAAGTGATGAAAAGGCAAGGCGAGGAGGAACAGAAAAAAAGAGAAAAAACAGGAGGAAGAGAAGAAGAAAAGAAAAAAAAAAAAACACGGACATGAATAAATAGAGGGATAATGTTGATATGCAGTATTTTCCGTTACACTTCAGTATGCATGAACCAGTAAATCAGACTAATGATATGGGATAAAGTGAAGAAATACATGAAAAGTGGATGGGAATGGAGGGCGTGAGTGAGAAGAAACTGAGGGAACAGAGCGAGGGTGGACAGGACACACAGAGGTAGAGGAATGTTGACAGTGAAAAAAATAAGAAAAAAAAAAGTCACGGGAAGGGGAGTGGACGGATTCGCATTCAGATCTCAATTTAATTATCACAAAATACGCGATAAAACACTTGCCATCTCATCTTATCAAATACATCCGATGACTGAAACCTGTTAAGCACTGCCAGCGTGCCGAGTTCACCATGAGCTTTCCCCTCCATTGAGCCGTGGCACATGCTATGATATTTCTGACCTAAAGTAAAATTCATTCCTAGCACTAAGTAACATCACTAGCGCACCTTTCTAACAATTTACGTTGAGAAATTTGAGCTCATTCTAAGGTAAAACCCAACCCACAATATCTCGTAAGGGTATTATTTAGGTGGACGGCAATGACAGTTTTTACCAAGCAATAAGAAAGGAGACGTTATTTTCAATTAATATCTTAAGACATGTTCACGAAGGAACGGAGACTTCACTAATGGAACACGACGTAGATCATTATTTCTCGTCACACTGAAACGTGACGAGAGCAGCATCGAACGTGCGAATGTTGAGGAATGTTTTGTATCAGCCAAAGTTATTTGATTGCCTTTATGACTTATCGCGAAGAGTATAGTGTTACGCCCATTGTGCCTCCTCCATCCCTCAGCTTGTTGCACCCTTGGTTTTAGATCTCCGCCCCCTGCCTTCAGTACAACCAACGTCTTTCAAACTCATTCATGACGCTGTTCACCAACCATTATCCTCTAGGTTTTCATTATTTACAAGATTCTCCCCTTACTGATTTCTAAAATGAATGCTATCCTTTTCTAGCCATGCTTATACCCCTCTGTTCCTTATGGAGGTACTGTTACTTTACTCTTTTCTACGAGATCTGTTTCTCATCCATCTCTACTGCTTTGTTTCTGAAACTTACTCTAGTCTCCCCTGCACTAAACTATGATCCTTTCTCTTTCTCTTTCTGCTCTATTCCTTCTCGCTACTCCTCCTCCTCCTCCTCCTCCTCCTCCTCCCTCACAGACAACTTAACTATCCTTCTCCCGCATCATCCTCGACCGGTAACGAAGGGACGCATTTCTGCTCCTCTGTCACGCATAAAACAACGACGTGGATTCCATGCTTGGAATGACTGGCTGAGATAACATTTAAAACGACTCACCCTTGCGTCCTCTCCACTCCCTTCTACTTGCGTGTGTGTTTGTTTACTTACCTACCCACCCACCCACCTACTACTACCACACACAAACACACACACACACATACACACACAAAAGCAGACACAATATAACCAATAGTTCTCAGTCAAAGGACTCATCCGAAGAGAGATCCATGGCACTCGGCAAAAAGAAAAATCAGACCACCACCACCACCACCACCACTACCACCACCACCACCACCTCTCCCTCTGCCGCCGCCGCAGCCACCACCACTTCCAGCGCCAACAGTACCGGCGTGACAAAGATACACCGGCCGCATATGTCATCAGTGTTACTTTCTGAGGGGGGGGTGAGGTAAAAATACTATTATTATTTCATCAAAGCAGAGTATTGATAAAAGCTCTGGCGCTCTGACAACTCGGACACTTGGCTTGGGAGGGTTTGGCAGTCGGGGGCTTTACCACTCACCATTGGCGGAATTTTCCAATTAAACGAATGAATATCCTGCCTCTCACGGGGGAAAAATAATTAAATAATTCTGTTTGCGCTAAAGCGAAAATATGAATTCTCTCTATTTTGTCGGAGGAGCACTGACTGACTGAACGAATGAACGAATGGTTGTTTCCCTCTCTCTCTCTCTCTCTCTCTCTCTCTCTCTCTCTCTCTCTCTCTCTCTCTCTCTCTCTCTCTCTCTCTCTCTCTCTCAAAACCCAGCAAAGTGTGTGACAAAGTGATGATGAACTTGTGTCGACTTTCTTCTTCTTCGCCCTTTTCCTTTCTCCTTCCAAACCTGTCCGATTTCACTTTTTTTTTTTTTAAGCTCTCCTTTCTTTCTCTCTCAAGTCAGCTTTTTACGTCCAAAGTATTTTGTTCACTTTTTTTTTCCGTACGCCGTTTTCTTACAAGACTTTTCTTTTTGTTTCTTGTCTTTTATTTAATTCTCTAAATTTCGTCTTCAACTCGTTTCGCTCGAACGTGTCTCGGGCCCGCTAAGGGTGCTTGGGGTAGAAGTCTTTTTGCCTTCATAATTTGTGGTCACCGACAGTCGAGAGGGACCAGGTACACATTGCCGAAATTAAGAACAAGACGGCGACCGAGCGTGATGCAAGACCGTATCCTCCGTCGGGCTAGAGGCGCGGGGAGCAGTGAGTCCAGTCTCACTCAGAGGCCGGTCACATCTAAAGGACCCAGCTGGAGGGTGATCAGATTCCACTTGAAGTCGCAGAATTATTTACCTCACATATTAGGAACCTTCTCTTTCTGAGGACCCTTGGAGAATTACGGTAGAAGGCTCGAAGTCCTGCGTGGAGTGGACTCGGGAGATACTCTTGATTGCAATGGAAGATGACAGAAACTCGCAATTTTTAACGTGAGTAGATACAGGCGTCTGTAGAGGTCACCAGTGGAGTGTTAACAAAACCACAGCTTCAAGTTCTGCATGCACCAACCCTCAGTGAGCGATGGCGGGTGTGCCAAGAGGAAGTACCGTGATGCCATGAAGGGAGCAGTATTACCCTCTTAGCGGCCAAAGTGTTCCGTGAAATGAGAAGCGGAATGAGCATTTTATGGTTGCGTCGGAGGGTGTAAGGAAGGGTAGTAAATGGATGAAGGCCAAAGGAAAGGAAGGGAAGAGGAATCTGTACAACACTATGGTTGCCGTGAAACAAGAGTTGAAAGAATGGGGTCGGTGAACGTGTGGGTCTGAGACACGGGAAGGCGAAGGCTGTGAGCGCCGTTTACTGCGAGCACTGCGGGGCCAGGCGACCGCCGGAACATCGTCATTTCGCCGGGCACAAAAAGATTTCCAAAAAGAACAATTGAGTTTCTTGCGCGGCAAACTAAGGATTTATGGTTATTGTCGGTGCCACAAGCTTGTTGACTGCTGCTGCTGCTGCTGCTGCTGCTGCTTCTGCCTCACACTCACACTCACACAGACCAGCGCACACACTCCCGCAGACACACATGCACATTCGAATTCAAAAGAGAAAGCACACTCATGCGTATCTGTGTATGTTCATTTGTTCCCACCACTTAGCACACTATACAGAAAACTCACACACACACACACACACACACACACACACACACACACACACACACACACACACACACACACACACACACACACACACGCACGCACCCTACAAGAATATCAAGACCATCCTTCGAATATTCTTGGACAACCGTTTTAGTTTCTCTCCCCACCAGTGCGTCAGGTTATACCCTCTTATTCAATGAAGTGAAATGCAATCAAATGGAGGGGAAGGAAACGAACAAAAAATGTAATTATCGTGTGGTCAAAGCAAGGGAAATACATACACTAGACTCGAAGGACACTGAGGACGCATGCAATTAAATGAAGCGAGGAGCTACAGAACCGGTCTGGTGGGCTGCCTCGCTTCTACCAGGGAACTGATGAACCATAACAAAGCATTTCTCACCTGCTCAATCAAGCGCGTGGGCGTAAGGACGGAAGGGAGGGAGAGAGGGAGGAAGGGGGGAGAACAAGAAGAGAGACGGGCAACGAGAATGAAGAGTCACACGATGGAAAGGATTGGCAATGAGCATTTGGCGGATGGGGGGCGGACGGTGGAACAGCAACAGAACGGAGAGGAGACGGAAAAAAAAAAAAAAAGGTAAGAAAGAAAATAGTCGAAAAGTGGTAAAATTCTGTGGAAAATGAAGGGTAACTTGAATATCCTCGTGTAACTCTAGGCAGCAGCTTTTAGCCGCCAAGGTGAAGCCACCAAGCGAGTCACTGTGTATCTAACTACGTCATGCAGATGTGACAGAAAAAAAAAAAATAGGTCTTATTTCCCTTCACCGGATGTAAAGTGGATGTTTATCAAGCAGAAAAC
Source organism: Scylla paramamosain (assembly GCF_035594125.1). NCBI lineage: Eukaryota > Metazoa > Arthropoda > Malacostraca > Decapoda > Portunidae > Scylla > Scylla paramamosain. The sequence continues at coordinate 1,785,350 of NC_087162.1, read as the reverse complement.
GCCGCAGACAGCACTCAAATAAACTGTCTCTCGCCGGCAAATAAACTTACACCAAAATACTGCCAAGATGAAAACAAACATGTCAAGACGAAAAAAAAAAAAAAAAAAAAAATTGTATTGAAAAAAATGTATAAATAAACATGAAAACAACCACAACACCTAATGTTTTCACGGTGTTTAGGCCACAAACTGCCAACTTGAGCTGCCAACACGCTAAATATGAAGTTAACCTGACGCACTCTGTCATCCACACCACGACCTGCGACCTGGAGGAGTTGCATATCATTAGCACCTGGGTCGTCCGCCTCTCCACCGTCACACTCGCAGCCGACAACCGTCACTGAGGTCGTCTTGATGAACGCCTCGCTACTCCTCCTCAGTATTTCCTTTCTTCCTCGACATAATGCTGCCTCACTTCCATTATACTAGAAGCAACCGGTCTTATGCGGACTGGGTACCATAATTGCCTTGTAAATTTGGACTGAGGACGTGAAAACTTTGCTTTTATTTTATCTGGACCCGACCGCGACTCGCCACGCTGCATGAACTCTCCGCCGCTGGGAAGTGAGTGTGGCTTCCTTACCCAGCTCGCTATAATTAATCTTCTAAAACTACTTCATTATTAACGAAGCATAATATTTTGCTATGTTTCCAAATCTCTCTCTCTCTCTCTCTCTCTCTCTCTCTCTCTCTCTCTCTCTCTCTCTCTCTCTCTCTCTCTCTCTCTCTCTCTCTCTCTCTTTCTCTCCTTATTCTCGCCCGCTCTTTAGACTGCTAACATTCCGAAGTTAGCACAGGCTGCCAAGTTAACATACCAGAACGATGGCGCATGCCGATGGCCCAGCAGACGTGGCCGAGGCTACAAGAACGCTAGTTATTGGCCGTAATTGCCTCACGTAAAACCAGAAGCCCATGTACTCATCCTCTCTCTCTCTCTCTCTCTCTCTCTCTCTCTCTCTCTCTCTCTCTCTCTCTCTCTCTCTCTCTCTCTCACCGGAAGGGGCGCACACACGCACACATTACCGTAATTTTTCTCCTTGTATGTATTTTCAAGAAATTGTTAGGTTCTTCTTCCTTGCTGAGTTTTTGTAAGTCTGCCCTGCCTGTTTCTCTGTCTGTTTCTGAATTAGTGTATATGGATGCATGTATGCAAGCAAGCGTCTATGCATTTATGCAGAAACTATATATTTCATGTCTCTATTACTTCTATACGTTCAGGATTTTTTAAAAGTATTTTTGTGATGCAGCTCTTTCTGTTTTACACTTACCTTTTATTTTTTTATTAGTATTATTTCGCAGACGTTTAGCCATTTCCTGTTTTTGTGTTCATGCTTTCATGTGTTTGTTTCATTTTCCTCCACTATTCTTTTATGTACGACTCTCATTTTATTCATATATCTGCGGCTCCTTCTCTTCATCACCTCTCCTGACATGACTTCCATTCTGCGCGACGGATTCCGTGTTTTCAGCGTCGTATTTCTTATCTTATATTGCACAACACTGTATTCATGCTAAATAATAAAAAAAAAATAATGTTAATGGAATTATACATCCTCTTGTCCTAGAATGTCAAGGTAACATGACTGGGTAAGCGTTCTTTCTGCACAAAACACGACTCAGTTCCTTGGACAATAAAGTGTCTCAAAGTGTCTCCGCTGCAACGTTAGGAAATCAGCTCCTTCTTTTTTCACCTCTCCTCGTCCTTCTTCCCTCCCTCCCCCACCTCCTCCTGCCCCTCCTCCAATGAACGAATTGAAGGTCTTGGTATCAGAAGCTACGAAGTGATGGCTTTAAAGCATATCTTCTAATAGTATGTCATCAATGTCCTTCTTGGCTTAGCACTGTCTTGCATTCGACCCAAGGCCCCGAGTCAGTCATCCGTGGCGTCCAGAGGTGACTCGAAGGGTGACTCGTCTGCGTTGTCATCCCTCTGTGTGAGTGTGTGTGTGTGTGTGTGTGTGTGTGTGTGTGTGTGTGTGTGTGTGTGTGTGTGTGTGTGTGTGTGTGTGTGTGTGTGTGTGTGTGTGAGTGTGTGTGTGTGTGTGTGTGTCTGTGAATGAAAGTGTATGTGGTAATACAAAAGGTACAGGAAATTAATGACAAAGAGCTAGAGAAACACACACACGCACGCACACACACGCACGCACACACACACACACACACACACACACACACACACACACACACACACACACACACACACACACACACACACACACACACACACACACACACACTGAACACTGGAAGTCAGAGCATAAATATATAATCAAACACAGACCCTAAAATATATGTAAAGTCTATATTTCCCCGATCACCTTGAGCACTCTACCTGAAGGAGGATGAAAACTTTACCGTCTTGTCAGCGACGGTAACTTCGCAATATTCCTTTACATACACATTTTCAATAATAATAATAATAATAAAAAAGAAAAAAGAAGAGAGAAGCGAAACAGGTGTGGTATGGATAGAAAAAAGTATATAACACGGGTTGTCGGGGAGGAAAAGGAGAATGTTCTTACAATTTAATCGGTGTGGGTGTCAACATTTAGATTTTTTTCCCCTCCGTGCACACCGTATGCTCCCCTCCCCAGAACAGCACCAGGACCTTCCCCCGGCAACTATCGCAGAGTTATCCTGGGCATTACCTCGGCGATATCGCGACACTGGGCGAGCAGAGGCTGTGGGACGGCTGCTGTTATTGGCCGGGACTCGCATGTTGGCCCCGTAACCAGCACAGTTAAAGGTCGTAAACACGTCATTTTTATACTCAATAACTAAATAATTGGTGACATTCAGCCTCGGTATTAAAAATCTTCGCAGGATGAACTTTTTGGAAGAGAGTCAACTACTACAGTACATAAGGGGACGTGTAAAACATTCGGCTTCATAGTGCTTCAAATGTCTTTTATAAAGGAGGCAGTCAGAGAGGTCACTTTTATTGTACATTGACGTTAATGCTCAAATTCAATGAAGTGTAATAGAGGAATGTGGACGAGGACGTGATGGTGATGCGCGGTTGCTCCTGAGAAAAGATGCACTCTCGCGGAACAGTCCAAGCCGCAGAGATACAATGTTCAAAATTAACCAGACTCTATAATGCTCGTAAATGAGAGATTATTATTCCGCATCACACTTCCCTGCGGAGGAAAACGCATTACCACAACAAAAATACCCTTAAGACGATTAACAAGACCGCAGGATTTCAGTGGCAACATCACTCACTTGTACTAAAGTTGTTTACATAAGCGGAACGTTGCGCGGAAGGGAGGCTTCGTTTCCTCAAATGTTTCTTTCTCGATATATGGAAGGAAAAAATTGCACACTGTTGACCATTCCCAAGACCTGTATTGTTTTGTGTCTTTTGCGTTACCTCCAAACCACAGCGGCTACTGACGGCGGCCGAGCTCCTCCCACCCCGCCCTGTCCTCCAACCAGTCTTAGGGCCTACCGGAGGCTTTTTACTCGGCAGTGTGACCAACCGCATCTCCTTAAATGACCAACATAAAACCATTAGTTCCTCATGACGCGTGTTTTATGTCGCCGGCCTTCCCGTGGTGGTGATGGTGGTGGTAGTGGTGATGATGGTGGTGGTGGTGGTGGTGGTGGTGGTGTTGGTGGTGGTGCTCAAGGCCTATCTGGTGTAGAAGGCTAAAAAAAACAGATAAATAAACTGATTCTAGAGTTTGATAATAATGAATACGATTTTAATTGATACGGATTTGGTTTCCTTTATCTCAAGTTTTTCTTTCATACAAATTGGAATGTTTTGTACAGAGACTGCCGTATTTAGGCCTACTGTCGTCTTGTAGCTTCCCTTATTTTTTTCTTTTTATGTTCCTTCCCTCCTTGCTACATATAATTCAAGCAAGAGGGCATTAGAATTAAGACGGACTTGCGTTCCTTCATCTCCTAGCCCTTTTATTCTTGCTTCGCTATATACTATGTTTAATATGAAATAAAATATGAACATTAACGCTGATTTAAGTTTTTTTTCTCATAATTTCTATTCCTTACGTCACATATTATTCAGAATTTACATTAACACTGACTTATTCCCGTCCATCGCACCTTTTTCTTTTCCTCCTCGCTACGTATCCAGTCGGCAGCGCAGGTGAGAGTATCAAGTACTGCTCACGACACACCCTAAAGAAGAAGGAAGGAAGGAAGAGGGAGGAAAGTAAGATGGGAGGGATGGAGCTCAAGGTCATCCCTGCAGCATTACCATCCATCACAGCGCCAAGGTAAGACCATGCAATCTCGATTCCTTCACGCAGCTGAGGAAGTTTGCTGGGTGTGAGGTCAGTCCCCGCGAAGAGGACGCCAAGCAGGTTTACGTTGCGTTCCCCGAAGACAGACAAAGGGAGAGAGAGAGAGAGAGAGAGAGAGAGAGAGAGAGAGAGAGAGAGAGAGAGAGAGAGAGAGAGAGAGAGAGAGAGATAGAGGAGAGAGAGAGAGAGAGAGAGAGAGAGAGAGAGAGAGAGGAAAAAATAAAAAGTAGTCAGTCGATGAGGTGTTCAAGATTTGTAGACAATGAAACTGCACTTTTTTTTCGCTTTCTTTTTTCTATCTTTTTTTTCTTCCGCAGTCTTATCGCTATGTTCTTTCTCTCTTTCACTCTAATCCAGTCCCAAAACCTCATTATCCTCTTCCCCCGCGCGCACCTCCTCCCCTCGTCCCACGTCTTCACCCTCACCCTTGCCCTAATCCTTACCTCACCCTTACGCTTACCCTCGACCATCGACTATGATATTGGTTTACTTTATGACATTCACACGTCGTCTTAATGGCTACTTAGCGCGAGATTTACAGACGAATGAAACGCGAGTAATGAATACACTTTCTCCATGCTCAGCCGATAGGGAGGAGGAGGAGGAGGAGGGAAAAGAGGATAAGAACAGAGAGAAGAGGAGGATGAGAAGAGGGTAAAAAAAAAGAGAGCAAGTCCATTTAGGTAAGAAAATAATGTTACCAGTAAGAAGGGAAAAGAATAGTGATGATTTTTGTTTCTAATTATAGGAAAATCTATCAAGAGCTGATTATCGTTAATGTAAATGAGGTAGAAACAAAGCTATCGGGATAGGAAATAAGCAAAACAGTTAAGAAACGTTACCACTTATATCAACAGAATTGAGGAAGTGATGAAATGAAACGTAATATAATGACATGGAAACATTGAGGCAAATAGAAGCGTGCGTATATTGTACTCGTGTGTGTGTGTGTGTGTGTGTGTGTGTGTGTGTGTGTGTGTGTGTGTGTGTGTGTGTGTGTGTGTGTGTGTGTGTGTGTGTGTGTGTGTGTGTGTGTGTGTGTGTGTGTGTGTGTGTGTGTGTGTGTGTGTGTGTGTGTGTGTGTGAACCATCCACAAAGTTTTGCATCGTTAATCGAAAAAAAAAAAAATAAAAAAGCAGCATCCAGAAGAAACACTAAAAAAATAAACTCAAAGAATTAAAAATTAAAAAAAAATAAGAGAAAGCTTAACGAAGCAAAGCAGAAGAGAAAGCACATTGATACTTTTTGTACAAAGAACACAGACGGAGCAATGGAGGCACAAGGAAACGGAGGGAAGGGGATGACTAATGCTAATGAGGAAGGGGGAGTGGGGTGGCTGAAATAATAATGTGAACATGAGTCAGAGAGGAAAAAGAGACTCTTACTATATAATTGCTCGTAAAGTAGGTCGCAATAAGAGGGAAGGCGGAGGACAGAGACGCCCCGGACAGGTGAAGAAAGAACGAAAGCACAGAAATAGATGAAGCGTAATAATGACAAAAAGAAAAACAAGAAATATAAATCCAGGAAGAGAATCAAGACAAAGTAAAAAGATGACTTCCGTAGTTTAATACAAAAAACTCTCGATAGTCAATGAAAAAATGCAGACAAATACATTCGATACCATGCAGTTTTCTTTCAGATAATGCCTGGTGCTTATTTTAACTGTACCTGAAATTGAGCGTCAGGAAATATACCTATTCAATTTGAGGGTTAACTTGCCAAGCATTCTACTTTTTATCACCCATTTTTTACTTCATGTGTATATGGTTCAGATCACAAGACCTTTCTTGGGAAATCAGTGCACAGTGACAAATATACGCCGATATTTCTGGGGCATATTTCTGGGGATATTTCATAGGCAAAAGATAATTCAAGACGCGGAGAAAGCTACAGTACAGAGTGCAAGAAAAGAGAAAACTTCTACAAAAATAATAGCACGTCGCGAAGAGCAAATAATGAGAAATCTACACAAGAAAAAATGGCAAATTCCTATGAATTATTACCGATGAGGTGTGCTTAAGAAATACAAAATCATACAGTACCGCAGGAGTGACAAAAAAGTAGGCAATCAGTACCGGGTAACGGCATTTCAAGGTGTAATCCATGACACAATAAACTACATTTGAAACAACAGTTAGATCGCACATCCTTGCCCAGCCCTGCCTCGCCTCCCTGCTTCGCCTTGTCACACCCGGCGATCTGAGCCACTTCCATAAACTGATGGTCGCTCGAATTGGCCGGGAACAAGAACCGTGGTGCTTTTGTCTTAAACTCGCTAACTCACTCTCCAAGCACGGCTCAAGGTCAGTCTATCGAATGCGCAGCAGAATTAAGAAGATCGTCCACTGTTTATACACGAAACGTACCGGCTCATCAGTAATTTGTATGTGTTCACACTGGGCGTCATTGCAACCCTCCCTCATTCGTACTCCCACGGGGTTCGAAGATCGTTGTCCCTACGATGAAAGAAAAAAAAGGACCCACCAAGGGACACCAGAGTCACCAGAACAGAAGAGAGTTGGGTCTGTTTTCAGTGAGGGTTGCAAGGTGGTCTTCTCTTTATTGGTGAGTACTAATAGAGGTCACGGTGCATCGCTGCGGCCAGGAAAGGGATTGGAAGGACGGTTTGAGGACCTCCCTGTCACCTCGCTTCATCCCTTTCCTCCCTCTGGACTTTCCTTTCCCTCTACGAGTATACCTTTCCCCCGTCCTTTATCGTCCACACGGACCCTCCCCCGTCCCCCTTCCCTTCTTGGCCTCACCCACACAGGCCATCTCCAGATTTGCAACCGAGCTAATCGATATAAAACACGTAATTTGGCGGGAGAATATTCCATTTCTGATCATTAAACCCATTATTCTGTACAAATTTATTGAAATTACGGTCATAAACACACGATTGCCTCGGGTTTACTGCAATGGCAATCATCAGCACGTGATTGGCTACAGGCTTATTACAAAGGCAATAATAAACCTTTGATTTTGTAGGAGTCTATTGCAAAACCAATCACAAACCTACCATTACACGAAGCTTTATTACAATTTAATCACAAACCCATAATTTTGATTTTATATTTTTTTGGGGGTCGCGGCAAATTAGGAACACTAGGAATGACAAGGCGCTGCGGTATTACCTGTGTACACCTGCCAGCGTGAGTGTCTGGAGAGTGGCACCTGTGTGTGTGTGTGTGTGTGTGTGTGTGTGTGTGTGTGTGTGTGTGTGTGTGTGTGTGTGTGTGTGTGTGTCAGAAGGAGGTAGAAGGTGAAGGTTAATGAAATGTGTTTTCTCTCATTTTCTCTCTCTTACACAAAACACACACACGCACACACACACACACACACACACACACACACACACACACACACACACACACACACACACACACACACACACACACACACTAGGCGCTCATTTTTGTACAATATGAAAACTAAACAGGGGGATAATTAGGGTAACGGCAAAATAAGAGTGTACATTTACCAGTGAAACGACACGTACGAATAAAGGCAACAGACTAAAATGACACATGTAGGACTGGACAGTGTAAGTAAGCATCATTATATAGAGTGGACGACGTGTTTTATTTATTTTATATATATATATATTTTTTTTTTTTACATTTCTATCCCAACACAGAGAGGAAAATGTTGGTGTCGAAAGGACAAACGAACTGTTTCACAACGACCAATATTGTTTTTCTTCATATGGTCAACACTTTTTTTCGCTGCATGACTGAATTTCCAACAGATGAATGAGAGGTTGAATATCCGAGAGTCAAATGTTGCCCGGCGTGACAAGCGCAAGTTGAATCTGAATCGTATAAAATGTTGTTACTCGCACCACGGCCTTTCTTCTGCTAACAATGCCACCGGCCCTTGATTGTTCACGTAAGACAGTGGGAATCTTATGCACAAGAGTGTAGGTCTAAAGGAAGATTGAATGTTATCTTATCCGCATCTTATCGTAATTGTTTTGTAACTCTACACACAGCAGGGGACAGAGGAGTATGGCGCTCGCGGGAGAAACAACCTCGTGTGCGCTCACATGAGAAACCCAATGAAACAATGTATTTGCCGCTAACGTGAATTTTAATGGCCGATAATCACGTATTAACGATATTTGTAGCTCCAATAAATGCTTTACAGCGACGCATCACGAGCGTGGACGTTGAAGCTCAGGATAGGAAAAACAAATCAACAGAAAACTAAAAATGAACACTTACTACAAAGGAAACACAGACAGAGAGAAAGGATATGAAGCAGAATACAGAGATATGAATACAATGAAATAAAGATAAAAGCGGGGTGGCTACTACACACTTATATGTATAAATGAAGCAAAAAAGAGTAAAACGAGAAAAGAAAGAAGAGAGAGAAAAGTGGAGGACAGAGGGGGGGATGGGAGAAAGGAGACGAAGGGGAGGGAATGGGGAGGCAAGGGAAAGGGAGGGGGGAGGGTTGGAGAGCGGGAGTGAGGAAGGTGATGGAGGGGAGCAGAGGACGGGAAGAGAGGAGGAGAACGGAGGGACCAGGGAGGAGGAGGAGGAGGAGGAGGAGGAGGAGGAGGAGGAGGAGGAAAGCGGCGGGCGGTCTTGCGTGGGATCTGGTATGAGGGTGGTGACCCGTTTTGTTTCTGTATAAGGGACTTCAGCAGTCACCCGCTACTGTGCAGTGGGCGAAGGAGAGGCGCCGGGCCGTGTTGTGTTATCGCCTTACCCATCTGGGCTTCATTAGTATCTCTGAGGAAACCAAAATTGTTTTTACCGCGCTTCGAAAAGATGTGAAAAAAAAAAAAAAGAGAGAGAGGGAGAGGAAAGAAATAGTTATATACAATCTGATCAATAGAGGAAGAGAGAGAGAGAGAGAGAGAGAGAGAGAGAGAGAGAGAGAGAGAGAGAGAGAGAGAGAGAGAGAGAGAGAGAGAGAGAGAGAGAGAGAGAGAGAGAGAGAGAGAGAGAGAGAGAATAAAAGAGAAAAGGTGGCAGTGTGTGGTGAAAAGTAGGAATGATGAAGGGTAAGGAGGAGTAGGAAGAGGGGGAAGAAGAGGAAGAGGAGGAGGAGGAGGAGGAGGAGGAGGAGGAGGAGGAGGAGGAGGAGGAGGAGGAGGAGGAGGAGGTGGAGGAGGAGGAGGAGGAGGAGGAGGAGGAGGAGGAGGAGGAGGAGGAGGAGGAGGAAAAGAGAAGTCCACGATGGGAACGGAGAGAAGGAAGAAAGAGAGAAGGTAGGGAAGGAAGAGGCAGTGGGGGGACAGAAAAAGAGAAGGCTAGAGGGGGTCTGGAGGAGCTATGAGAGAAAGAGAGATAGAGAGTGCTTGGGGGACTTGGGAGGAGAGGTAGGGGAGTGTGGAGGGAGAGGACGAGAGAGGGAAGAAGGAGGAAGGCAGGGAGGGAGCCGCGTGCCCCTCCCCCCTCTCTCTCTCACACAAGTTGCCTGCCTGCGCATGAGGTTTCATGATCCAGTCTGGCATCAAAACAAAGCTTCTTTTATTTGGGGTTTCTTGGCGTGACGGTTCTTTGGCAGTACACGGAAGGAATCACAGAGGGCCAGGTCATCCCGCCACTCACCAACAGGACCCACACACTTGTCGGGCTGGAGAAAAGCTGGCCACTAGTTTTGTTTTTAGAAACGATCCAAGACGGTGGTGGCGGACGACCTCGAGTTGTCTCCTCCACGATGGCTCTCTTTTCTTCTCTCTTTTTCTGGCCGGCCGATGTGCGCTCTCTCTCTCTCTCTCTCTCTCTCTCTCTCTCTCTCTCTCTCTCTCTCTCTCTCTCTCTCTCTTCCGCTCCCCACCCCTCCACAACCAGTCCACGAAGGTTTCTTCTGTACAGTCGCGCAAACTAAAACGGGAGTCACATGCGAACACGCTGTCAATTATAAACTTCCCTCCAAAATGTGCACGGAAATGTAATTATCTGCTCATCACTCGTTTTTGTGACTGTTCACGCCTGAAATCAAATGCCCATCTGTGTCTAGATGAGGGGCTATCTAGAGGTATTACCTCCAGAAAATGAGGGAGTGAGAATATTCGGCACGTAAGATACTCTGGTGTGGCGTTTGTGGATCCTTTTTACG
>NC_087162.1:1752500-1767500 GCF_035594125.1 Scylla paramamosain | reverse complement strand
AGTAGTAGTAGTAGTAGTAGTAGTAGTAGTAGTAGTAGTAGTAGTAGAAGTAGTAGAAGTAGTAGTAGTAGTAGTAGTAGTAGTAGTAGTAGTAGTAGTAGTAGTAGTAGTAGTAGTAGTAGATACACAAGAAAAATAATCATTAATCTCATTGCAAATTAAGGTTACGCACAAAAAAACACATTACATAATCCCAAACACGACCCAAGACCAAATATTCTACCACCTCACCCAACTCAGAACAACAAATCAATTACACTTGCAAAGGTTTCACTCTGCGGGCGTCACCAACCACGCTTTGCTTTGCAGTGCTCCCCTCTCTCACCCCACCCCTGCCGCCCCTCATCCTCCCGCCACCTTACCGCCGACAGATGTGATAAATTGACGCCTGACCTCGTACAAATGATCCACGCGAAAACAAATTACGGCACACGTTCCTGATGCGAGACGCCCTTGCTGCACCAGTGCGCTAGGGTGACAAGCTTTCAGATGGCAGGGAAACACTTTCTTGTCTACCCATCACATGTGCAGGGTGATGACCTTAGCAAAATAATATACATCAAAGAGTTACATCAGGAAAGCCTAGGCGAAAAGATGACGGCAGGAAACATCTTATTCCCAATGCAAGAAGATGAGAGGAAGTGGAAACTTTCTTCATTAAAATTGTAAGTTATAAAGCAAACACTACTAAGGCCTATAATTATAATGTAATATTGCATACGGTAAAACTACAAGGGAGTCTGAAGATAAGACGCAACAATGCAGACCGAGGAACTGTCCAACTTCCATTTGCAATAAACGTTGATGCATAAAGACATTGCCGTAAAATTCTACACATAAAATCGCGCCTCTACTGAGAAGACACTAACTCAAGCCAAAGGGGGAGCACGCATAAAAATTCCTTGCGCCATATAAATTCAGGGATTGAAATTTGTTTTGGATTCACGAGTGCGTTCATGGTTTCTCCAATGGTAAGGGGGAGAAAAGAAAGGGGAACGGAATAGGTGAGGTGGTGAAGGAAAAACGAAGAAGTGATGGGAAAGAGGTGAACTGGACAAGGCAGAAGAGAGATAGGAATGGGGGGGATGCTAACGAGAAAACAAAGATGTGATGGGGATAGAAAGACAAACTGGACATGGAAGAAAAGCAAGATGGGAATGGGAGAAGGCATGAAGGAAAAGTAAAGGGGTGACGGGGAAAGAAAGGCGGATGAGACAAGGCAAGAGAGCGACAGAGGAGCAGAGAGAGAGAGAGAGAGAGAGAGAGAGAGAGAGAGAGAGAGAGAGAGAGAGAGAGAGAGAGAGAGAGAGAGAGAGAGAGAGAGAGAACATAGGTATAATCTCTGTACCTGGAGATCACTTGTTCCTGAGAGAAATGGTATTCAAAGTGACTTGTAGTTGAGAGATACACTTCACTTGACTGTTTTTTATGAGATGAGGCCACACGATGACGAATGAGGCCAATATGCTGTGGAAAATGCGAGGTGGAAAAACAGTGTAATATTAGAGTGGGTGTGATTACAGTTGTAGCCGATTACCATTGCAACTCTGCGTGAAGTGGTCATTACTCTCCATATATCCACAATCAATGTATGAAACGTTTTATCGACATATATCTACACTGATTTAGCAATATGTTTCCATAAATTGCTTGACACTCTTACCCAACAGTCATTAAGTAACATGAGCCAGGAATGCATGAATTAGTTACACATACATGACGCGGTCTATACATAATTTAATGTAAAAAAAAAAAGTATACATGCAAAAGCGAGAGAGAGAAAAAAAAAATATATATATATATCATACAGTATTTCACCTTAGAACTATAAAATGTTATGTGAATGAAAGAGGAAGAGAAAAAAATAATAATGTATATGTCAACGCTCATTTTAGCTGTAAATACAACAGCACTTAGTATACTCAAAAAAATTAAAACACGGAAACATAAAAACCCCCCCCAAAAAAAAAAGAGCAAAGAAAGAAAAAAAAAGTCGCTCGTATTCACACCCGAGGGGAAACAAAAGAAAAAAAAAAAGAAACAAGAATGAGCAAAAATTTTCATTGGACGGGACTGAAGAAACTTTCATAGCGAAGTGATTAAATAGTTTACGATAACCTTCAACGACCTAAAGCGCAGTATCGTAAAGTTAGATGACGTTGCCTCGACTTTATGAACGAAAGGAGGAGGAGGAGGAGGAGGAGGAGGAGGAGGAGGATACAATAAAGAGCGTCGATTAAAAAAAAAAAATAAGGAAGAAGAGGAAGAGGAAAAGCAACGTAACAAGAACGAAACAGACGTTAAAATAAAGATGAAAAGGATAAGGACGACAAAACCGATGATTGATGGTGATGATAATGAGAAGGAGTAGGAGGTTACGGAAAAGGACAGCTACGGAAAAGAACAACTGCAAAAAAAAAAAAAAAGAGAGAGAGAGAGGAGGTGTAAAAAAGAACAAAACTGGACAACAAAAATGACGACAAGGGAAACAAGAACAATGATAAACACAGCGACGACAAAGAACAATGTGATAACAACAACGACGGCAAATATTTGAATAGGATGAACACCAGTAAAATATATGAAACAAGGAGCAAGGGAAGGAAAGGAAGGAGGCGAGGGTTGTGGTAGCGTTGGTGGTGCCCGTGGAGATGGTAAGGAATGCAATAAAGAGTCATATAAATAATAAATGAGTAATACTGAATGCAGGGAATGGTGAAAAAAGAAGTTAGAATGAGAGAGAGAGAGAGAGAGAGAGAGAGAGAGAGAGAGAGAGAGAGAGAGAGAGAGAGAGAGAGAGAGAGAGAGAGAGAGAGAGAGAGAGAGAGAGAGAGAGAGAGAATGCCTGAATATGAATACTTTGAGGCTTTCCTTCAAGTATGACTAAAAAGAAAAAAAAAAAACTCACTTATCTGATTCAACTTCCACTAAACAAAAAATCCATCACAATCTTATTCTCTTCCACTTCTTTATTTTCTCTTTTCCTCCCTTCGTCCTCATCTCCCTCCCATATTTCCTCCTCTCCTCTTGATCTCCTCCTCTTCCTCCTCCTCCTCCACTGCCGCCACCTTCACAACTCCCGACCCGCCACCCCCACTGCCCGCGGCGGAAAAGAGTCTAAAGGTAATGTTGTTCATCAATATTCAGGAAAATGAAATCAGGACAAGAGACGGGGTGGCGAGTAATTTGATAGTAGCCTCTTTGCTATGGAAATTGGCAACGCTTAGGGCGGGAGTTTCTAAGGACGGGGTAGCAGTGCCGAGGGTGCTGGAGAGGAAGGTGTATTTGGAAACTATCGATGTTGCTACTTGAATATGTTTTCTTTTTTTTTTTTTTTTTCAGATGTGTATCGTTGCTGTGTAATGTGAATATCTTGACAAATGTTTTATGTTATCTGATCAATGCCGATAGCCCCACTCACTTTTACCGTGTTTACCGCTCTCCTCTCAATGAAAAATCGTTTGGTCTGTTAAAAATATACCAACTGTTAAATTCTGCAAAAAGAGTGTCAGCAGATCACATGACTTGAGATTTGAAGAAAGCGTGAATGTAACATGTTAGCTGACTTCTGGCCATGACTTTACAGCGAAGTGTAGTGTTTGTGCTGCGGCGTGAGAAGTTTCCCTGGGTCGTGGTGAATATGTCAATCGCATCAGGCCTTTTCCTCTCTTTAAATAGACTTCTACGTACCTTTTTAGAGTGCTTGAATATGTCCCTTCTTATCTCTCCTTCTATAGAACATGTATATGAAGCAATGTGATGCGGGCCTATTTCAGTTATGGATCTCTTCATGTCTCCATTACAGTAGGCAAGGAGTACTAAATCCTAAGATGAATAGTTGCTCCTTTTGTCAGGTTTCCTCTCTAAACAATAAAACATCCTTTGAGATCCCAGCCGTAAATATAATGTGTTATCACCCTACACTCTTCAATACCGAAGGGCGTGTTTTACAGGCGCCATTTACTTGTGCCGATACCAGTTCAAGGCCTCTAGATTTCCTAAGTTTGGGCGTCAGTTAATTACATGATTTATACCTGGGAAAGCAGGAGATTCTCACAATTAAGGATTATAGTCAAGGCTTGTCAGCACACAGGTTTCTCACGTACCATACGCTGCCTTTGTCTTAGGAGATAGAAACTATGACATCGAGGCGTGGCTGAAAGAGGCAAACACGATGGTGGTTACTAAGACATGACATGGCAACCAATAATGTTAACTAAGTTCCTCCCTTCCTCTCTTCAGGACCAAGATACACACCATTCTATTACTGTTTTCATTAATTTAATTGAAAAAAAAAAAGTACATGGTAGATATTTTTTTTGAGCACGCGTAGCCGCTGAAACGAAACATTTCATTCAAAAATAAGATACGAAAAATAATACATTCTTAAATTTCATTGGTAATAAATTCCGTAGCTTTTATCATATTAAACGGCACCTGGACATCAAATATTGGACTTTTCGTTCAATATTTAGAATATTTTTATTGTTCCCTCCTCACTTTAGCTATTTCCAATGTCCACAACTACCACCACCCTGCCACCACTTGTCACGCTCTCTTTTATCCTTGTCAGGCGAACAGCAGGGCCAGTCGGCGTACAGGGGTCGAGGCCAACAATGTGGGCGTGGGGAGAAGCGAGGGAGGAAGGAAGGGGAGGTGAATGTGAGCGGGGAAAAAGGGAGGGGTTGCGGCAGAGGTTAATATAAGTGGGTGTGGAAATGGGTAGGAGAAAAGGATGAACTAAAAGTGAGGTTCGGCAGTATAGAGGTGAAGGACATAAAAAAAAAGGAAAGAAAAGAAAAATATAGTGCTGAAACGGGCCAACCTCATAAATTTCCAAAGAAATGGCTTGTAAGGGGCCGCGCTTGGCTCGCCTATCCTCAAAAATGAGAAGCAATCTGGCCGCGTTTGAGGACGAACCGAGAGAATCAAATGCTGTGTTACACTGGAGATGTTCAGCGCACGTCGGCCCTTGATGTTCACTATAGGTCGTATTCTGAAGCGCTTTGTGCTCTCGTTTGGTACTGTTTTTCAAAGACCACAACGATAATTACTTGAGTTTTTATGATTGGTTTTTCTTATTGGTGATTAAAAAAATTTCTGTATATTACAACTATATTTATGAAAAAAATATTTGAAAACCCCAGAAATCTCCATTAAAAATTGTCAAAAGTAGTCGAGATAAGACGCAGATGATATTTCAGAATACGGACGACAATATGAAAGTAAGCTCACAGTTGGTGCATTCATATACCATTCACCGGGCCTGTGCCACATTCAATACTTATTTTAGCGTATGGAGCCTTGGAACCTTCTTGCTAGACGAGATCGCATGTTGTGCTGCGTGTTGCCTCTGTTTCCTTGGACCTTCAGCGATTTGTTAAGAATTCCTTTCCGTAGAACATGGGACTGACAGTGTTATTGGAGTTACCTCAGTCAACGATTAACCAGCAAGAGACCATGAACAACGGACGTCTCTGCGTTGACTGCCCTACTTAGGAAATTAACTGAGTCTCACGGTTTCAGCTGTAATACTCGTTGACTATATCACAAACTAAAATGAAATTCAGTGGAATATACATAATACGCTGGTTATTATTAGCAAAAGAGGCTTATTTTCTCTGGTTTCTTTTGAACTGTGTTGATTAGCACAAGCGTCAGTCACTCTCAATAAATTTCTACACCATGATGGGAAACAAGTAAATGATCGTTTACGAGTAATTTACCAAGCAAGAGAAAGTAAATAACCACATCCAGAAACTTTTCCGTCACCTTTACTCACATTTAAGTTAAGAAATCAAAAGCAAATACTAAGTTGTCTTTCATAAGATATTTGCACGTGCATCGTAACATTTTTCATGGACGGTGATCATCCACTCATGAATTCTTGATTATTTAACTCAGGTGAATAAGCGGTACAGTGACTGACGAAACGTGCGTTCAATCACTTTATTTTTCTTATATGTTTGTGTGTGTGTGTGTGTGTGTGTGTGTGTGTGTGTGTGTGTGTGTGTGTGTGTGTGTGTGTGTGTGTGTGTGTGTGTGTGTGTGTGTGTGTGTGTGTGTGTGTGTAGGTGTGAGTGTGTGAGTGCGACGAGAGTGTGGACGGTAATGGAAAGGAATGTGGGAGTGTGAGGAGAGGCGAGGGGATGATAGGTGAGGCGAGGGGAAAAGGAAGAGAAATGCTGCAAATAGTGATTTCCAGGAATACGGAGTGGGAGAGGAGGAAGAACCCGGAGAGGCATGAAGGAGTAGTGAGGAAGGAGCCAAAGAAAGAAGGAAGAAGGGAGGAAGGAGGAATAACAACCGCCTGGGATATTTAAGAGGGCCAGTCGGGTGGAGCCTCACCTACTACCCTCCCCCACTTCTCTCCTTCACCCACTGCCTCTTCCTTCTCCCCTAACCTTACTGCCTCTCCCTCCCTCCAGTCGATCCTCTCCTTCACTTTCCCTCTTCTTCCTCCTTCCATTCTTCTCCCCCTTTTTCCTTTCCTTACCGTATCCATCACCCGAAACCTCTCCACCCGAAGTTCTACATCTCTTCTCCTCTCCTCTCTCATCCTTTCCTCCTCTCCCTTTCAGCCCAGCGATGATCGGCCGACATTAGTCTTTATTAAATGCAACATTAAACTGAATTAGGCGACGCTGACTACCAAGCTCCTTTCCGCAGTGCCCGGGAAGTGCTGGATGGCAAGGAGTAGCGCGGGGAACAAGCAAAATCGGTCATGGATATAGTTCTCGTTAGGGTTTCTGTGTATAAATAAATAACTGGGATTGTTGGACTCCACTGTACTACGCGATGCTTCAGCCACGTAGGTTATTCTTTCCCATTGGCGTTATTATCATAAGGATCAGGTAAGGTAAGTAAGTTAGGAAACGTCAAGTGAAATTGTATGTTGGTAAGAACGGACACAGGTACACACACACACACTCACACACACACACACACACACACACACACACACACAAACACACACACATATGCACAGAGGATACAGATAATTAATTTATAAGGCTACATAGGATTCATATGTCTTGCAGATGCTTTACGGAGTCCAATTTAATAAATGCGGAAAAAGGTGTACAAAAAATTTTAACTAACTTCAGGTGTATATGATTGATTGTGTGTGTGTGTGTGTGTGTGTGTGTGTGTGTGTGTGTGTGTGTGTGTGTGTGTGTAAACGCATCCCATGTAGAAAATAAAGGTGCGTGCACAAGTAAAAACATGTTTGAAAGTATGTACGTGTGTGCATGTGTGCGTGTTGGGTAAGCAAGACGGAAACCACCCGGCGGTCTTGCATCTTAGAAGTTTTCATGACCAGACTTGCGTAACCTCTCGAGGCGAGCGTGACGTGCCCTCAGCCCACGCTTCTCGAAGGAACGTAGGGAGGACAACCCAGTACTTGAAACCGTATTTCGAAACACTTCTGGCCGCACTTCTGCTACTTGCAATAGGCTATAGTGCTGATAAGTTAACAAGATTTTTACATTATTAACAGGAGAAACACTCTTGAAGACTCGGGTAATCATATCAGTGGCCTTTGAAAATAGTCTTGGTAAGAGAACAAAGCGTTTTTGAATACGAGTCTTGGCCTCACACTGCATCGAACGCCACAGGAGACCTGCCACCGTCCTACCTGCTACTGCCCTGCCTCAGAGTGCAAAACACAGACCCTTCAACGAATAGGCATGCCGCGGGAACATCACTCGGGCGGCACAACACCAAAACAACGCCATAAAACAGCTCTCCCTTTAAAAAAAATGTTATGGAGGTGACAGTCATGCACTCCCATAAATAACAGGGTCCTCCTTTAAACCTCAAATATCAATGCTGATTCGTCAGGCCAGAAAGATGAAGTCCACAGCTCTGCCGAATTCCTCCACTGCGAGTCGGTCAGTCAGTCAGTCATCCAGTCACCTGTTTACCCTATATTATCTGTTTACTTTCTGTTATACGTGGTGTGTGTGTGTGTGTGTGTGTGTGTGTGTGTGTGTGTGTGTGTGTGTCGTCACATACGTATTCTATTACATCCATGAATGCAAGATCTAACACAACCATAGATAGAGGTATTGATGTCATGTATTGTGTAGACAAGTTAATTTTCTTCTTTGGTAGATTATTTTCTCACTACCCCGCAATACAGGGATGGCGAATTGCCCTATTCACCTCCCTTCGCTGTTGTGACATATATATTTCCACACCAACCATGAAAGGCTAGACGGATGGATGGACGGTCGGTGTTGACTGTCCTGCCAATATACAAATCTACCTACGAGTATATTTATAAAGTTAGTAAGAATAAAAACAGCCACCAATTAATCATTTATTCCTGCTTGCACCATTTAAAAACTTTGGTAAAAAAAAATAAACTATCAAAACTAACGCAACGCGCGACGAAAAACAGACTAATATTGAAATTAATGTTAAATTTTAGTGCCAATGTCTGCAATATAACATACCTTGAAGTGATAAAGGTAAAAACTAAAACATCCAATTTGTGTATTATTGCACTTGATTACAACATATTGATAATATCGTAATGCTAAATCCAAAGTTATTTTCCTCATTTTTACCTCACGCTTTTTAATTTCTGAACTTAACCTTCAAATACGAGAATGGAAGGAATTGAACCATGTTGTAGAGACGAAGTTTTCAGTTAAGAAGTTGAAGAAAGACGGGGGAAGGAAGCGCATCGCTGCTTAAGACCATGGAAGCACGTGTATAGTTCTCAGAAGCAACAAGAGTCGATCAAGGACACAGGTCTCGACTAAAATGAAGGAGGCTGTGCAATGGTGCAAGAGAACATGTTATAAACGTAAGGATACAACTGACTCAATTTAGACTATCCATAAATAACCAGAATATGTCAAATAAAAAAAAGAATAGAAATACAACTGTCGACATAAAATTTACTCTAAATGATCAGTGAATAATGTAGTAGTATAGGAATAGTATATTAAGAAAACCATCAAAAAACACCCCTACAAGACGAACTCAAGTCCACAGCACCTAGCAAGAAAGTAAGGATGTACCATGAAGCAGAGTCGTAGAGGCAGCATTAGGGGATTGAGGGTGGCACAGGAGGCGTGGCTGTGGACGAGGCAGGGGGTGGGGGGTGACGGGAGTGGCGGAGGTTTGTATGGTCTCCTGAAGAAGGATGGACCATTCGTGGCACAGGTTATTTACGGCGGGGAGGGGCGGGGGTGTCTCGTACGGTCGCGGTCCCCTGACGGATGTGGAGTCACGAGGGAGATACATTTTCTAGGATCCCCCGGCCAGGACCAGCGCGGGATGGAGGATGGGGAGGGGGAGAGTGAAGCTGTGGGTGTTTGTATTTGTGAAGGTTTGCGTGTGTAAGAGAGAGAGAGAGAGAGAGAGAGAGAGAGAGAGAGAGAGAGAGAGAGAGAGAGAGAGAGAGAGAGAGAGAGAGAGAGAGAGAGAGAGAGAGAGAGAGAGAGAGAGAGAGAGAGAGAGAGAGAGTTATAAATCAAATGAAAAAGCACAAAATAAAAGATACGTAAAAAAAAACATTCAATTAAATCTATTGAAACTTGAGGTACAAACTTTTTATTCCTTATAACTTCAAGAAAACATGTTCCTGAACTCACACACCCATAAGCACGCACTCACAAACACCTACAAACACTCATACACACACGCACCCGCATAAATACAGCTTCATCTAGTAGTGTACGTACGTAGAGTCAAAGGGAGACAGCGTATAAATATCCCCGAGCAATAATAGTTATGAAGGGAACAGCGTAGCACTCCCGTATCTCTCTTAAATGAGGTGTTGAAGTAGAGTTCTTGAGTCAAAGGACCACAAGAAATATGGTCTAATTTATAACTCGCGTCTGTCTGCCTCGGCCTCACCCACACGCGGACACCCCTTCGTCAGCGTCAGGCTTGGGAGGGGGGAAAGACAGTGCTACAATCCCGAGGAAACAGTCGTCGTTCCTCACTCACCCATTCAAAAGACAGCCTCCGTAATATATTTGTCAGGGCAGCAAGATTATCAACTCATAATCTTTTCTTCATTTACCCTCTCTCTCTCTCTCTCTCTCTCTCTCTCTCTCTCTCTCTCTCTCTCTCTCTCTCTCTCTCTCTCTCTCTCTCTCTCTCTCTGATTACATTCACGTACCCTTTATACATTAGACTAAAAACTCCAGACACGAGACAAAATTATTAGCCATTGAAGAATCAGTGAAAAAAAAAAAGTCTCTAAAACCATAAATCACAAACACGTAAAGAAATAAGGAACAAAAAGAAAAAAAATGTAAATACTCATAATAATGATAATAATAATAATAATAATAATAATAATAATAATAATAATAATAATAATAATAATAATAATAATAACGTAACATTAGTGAGAAGCAAAAGAAAAGTCTTATTTCCATCTGTTCGTTTCTCTCATTATTGTCGACGTTGTCTTCTCCGTCTTCCTCCTCCTCGTCCTCCTCCTCCCCCTCCCTCTCCTCCTTCCTCTCCTGTCTTCGTCCCAACCCTCCACATAATTCAGTCTTTTCTGCCTCAGCCCATTCTTCCACTTCATACCTTTTATTTTTTTTCAGTATATCACCCAATCTCTTCTTTCTTCTTTCCCTTTGAATGCACTTTTTCACATATTTTTCGTGTCGCATTTTTTTTTAATATAATACAGTATTGCTTTTTTCCCTTTTGAAGTATCATACTCTTTTCTTTTTTTTAGTTCACTCTACTCTTCATTTTTAAAAACAAGATCCACTCTCTTCTTTAGACTCTTGGCAAATATACGAGATTATATATATATATATATATATATATATATATATATATATATATATATATATATATATATATATATATATATATATATATATATATATATATATATATATATATATATATATATATATATATATATCGTATCTGTCTACCTATGTGCATATCAACCTATGTATTAGTATGTATCTAGTTCTCTGTCTAAAATGTTTTGTTTCCTGCTATACCTTTCCTAGCTTTTTTCCTCCACGGTCATTTCCCTTTCTTTTGCTTCTCATCCTTTAACTTTGCACTGCACCTTTCCTCTTTTCACTCTTTCAGACGTGGCTCTACTTGACCTTTTTTTTTTTTTTTTTGGTATGAAAGTCAGTCACACAAACTCTCTCTCTCTCTCTCTCTCTCTCTCTCTCTCTCTCTCTCTACTCCTCTGGCACCTCAGCCCTCCTCTTCCTCCTCCTCCTCCTCCCCCACACCTGCGAGACACACGTGACGGCGGGCGGAGATGAGCCGCAGCTTCATCAACTTTAACCTGACGTCACAGGTTCATTACGTAATCAGGGCAGGAATTCCCCCTCCTCGTCCTCCTCCTCCTACTCGCTTCCCGCCATCCTGCTCCTCCTCCTGCTCCTCTTCCTCCTCCTCCTCCTCCTCCTCCCGCACCTCACTGAGTAAAGTCGGACTATCAAACGCGCCAATTACACTCCCTCTTCTGCTTTCCTCCTTTTGGCCCATTGGTTTTGTTGCTGTTGTTGTTTTTGTTGTTGTTTTTGTTCTTGTTATTGTTGTTGTTGGTTGTGGTGGTGGTGGTGGTGGTATGGTGAGCTAGGTAATGGTAATAACAATGGTGCGTTAAGTGTAGCAATGATGGTGCGACGGTACACGAGATTGTGGTGATGACTGTTCTGTTTCTGGTCATGGTGTATGGTTTGTGTGTGTGTCTGTGTGTGTGTTTCATGAGAGGGGAGAGGCTAGCATGGTAGCGCACAGCCTCATATGAATAACAGTTTTCATAATAAAGTTCAAGCAAGAGTAATTACCGCATATAACACACACACACACACACACACACACACACACACACACACACATACACCTTACGCTACCTAAAGCTAAATTCAGTTAGGTGGTGCACACTTAGAGGACCGCTTGGGAGGAGGAGGAGGAGGAGGCGATCGATTATGAGGTGCCAGGGTCGAGAAACACCTGTGACCTTGGCTGAGGGGACCAGGGAGGGAGTGACCTTGAAGCTGAGATAACTACTCTTGCCTCACACAACTTTGAGGAACTCCACCCAAGCTCTGTTCCCTTTATTTGTTTTCATTGAGATAAGTGATGGAGCTGAATGCGAGAAAGATTAGAGTGCAGTTATAAAGTTAATGCACATGTATAATTTGCAGGTATTATGGAGGTAATGAGAAGAGAGAGAGAGAATGAGAGAGAGAGAGAGAGAGAGAGAGAGAGAGAGAGAGAGAGAGAGAGAGAGAGAGAGAGAGAGAGAGAGAGAGAGAGAGAGAGAAATGTAGATGTAGTGTTAGTGCAAACGGGTGCTGGTGCTGTGTGTTTGTTACAGCTGCAATAATAGTGTGTTAACGTGATATATTACAAGCCTCATAAAGTGTCCATGAGAACGAAGTGAAGATAAAATTTTGTATAAAAAACAAGTTATGAGGTGCTCTTAATTGAGTGGATGAATAAATATGAACTTTTTAATTCAGTGAAAAAAGCGAAGATGCACGCACATGAACACCAGTGCATGCATACAGGCATACACACGCACACACAAAAAAAGTGATGAATGGACAGGATTGGGCAGTTCTTCCCACCCAGCAAGTCACACACTCATCCAAGGAGTGTTGTCTACTGGGTGGCTAAGTTAAGGTGCAAAATATTACATTTCTCTAACTTAAATGTTTACTCGTCTGAGGATCTTATTATAGTAAGGCAGTCCTAGATTCAGGTTGGTTACTCTACACACACAAAAGAAAAGGCAACGTGTGTGTGTGTGTGTGTGTGTGTGTGTGTGTGTGTGTGTGTGTGTGTGTGTGTGTGTGTGTGTGTGTGTGTGTGTGTGTGTGTTTGTTACTCCTCGCCGTGAAAGGCTCGCTGCACCAGAGAACAACATCGGTGTGCGCTAACAGGAAAATATATCTTTCCTACTGCTTGGTTACCCAGTGTTATATCACCATATTGATCAGTGCGGCCTAACGCTATCTTCAGATCCGTTGATAAGCTTAAACCTGGAAATCCGCGTAAGTGAAAATTATAACTGTACACCCGAGACCGCAGTGAGGAAAATAAGAAAAGGAAAAAAGTTGGCTTCGCTGGCGGGGAGGAGGAACACGTACCGCGCATGACGGTAGTGGCAGGAGTTCCTTGGACGTGTCTCGTCTCACCTTGCTGGTCTATAATGATATTTTCTTTAAATCAAGTTTATTTTGCATAAATTATATCATAGGTGATTTCATTTAACTTGTTGCAACTTTTAACTACGGAGAAATTATCCACCCAGTCATGTATTTAGCAAGATGAGTGAAAAATTGTAAATTATATATAAGTATTTATGGCGTCAGAAAGAGCCAAGAAGAGTTTTCCAGAAGGCTAGTGTTGCCTTCTACCTCCACGTAGTTTACACAAAGTATTCTTTTTTTTTTTTGTGATATTATTTGGCAGGCAGCGACTTTGCCGAGGACACAATACATGGGTGCAATTGTACGGCAGGTAACCGTAGACGAGGCCCTTAACGGAGGGAAAAAAAATCAACAACTACTACAGTATGGGATGACGCAGTCCTTGGGTGCCACGGAAGACGCTGGAGCAAGAAGAGATGGAGGGGGAGAAGAAAGGAGGGAAGGTGGGAGGGGGTACCTGTGGAGTGCAGGTTAAAGCTGCACGGTGAGTGAGCGGACCTTCCCCCTCCTTCCCTCCTTCCCTCCTCCATCCCTCCTTAAACTTGTCTTCGCAGTCTTTATGCCTCAAACTCATGTTATGTTCCTTCTGCCTCTCTTCTAGCAGAGTTCCGCTTTTGACCTTCCATATCTACCATCTAACTACTTATTTCTTCCATAGCTTTTGTATTTTTAGAAAATTTTGATTGTCAAAAAAAAAAAAAAATCTATCGTTCTTGCAGACGTTCCGACCAACGCCTTTCTTCCTTACGAAAAACCGATTCCCAGCTACACTCTAGTATTGCTAACCCAACCCTTGCTCCAACTCTCACCAAATACGTCATTCATCTTCCTTTTCCGTCTCTTCTCGCCTTCTACCATAACACAAATTAAGAGCTTTTCACTCATCCGGCTTTAAATCACTTTTTCCTTGCACTAACACTCAATGTATTCCCTATCATTAGGAACAAATTATAAAATCTATTTTACTGTGATACTCACTCATTTCTCCCCTCCAAGTGACTCTTCCCTGACCTCAGACACCAGTTGGGGCCGCCACCCTCACCAGGCGGCAAGAGACAGACGTGATAGAGAGAGAGAGAGAGAGAGAGAGAGAGAGAGAGAGAGAGAGAGAGAGAGAGAGAGAGAGAGAGAGAGAGAGAGAGAGAGAGAACGTGTGTGTGTGTGTGTGTGTGTTTGTGTGTGTGTGTGTGTGTGTGTGTGTGTGTGTGCACGCGCGAACTCAACCTCTCCCCTCGCCCGCTTTCTTCGTTTTCTTCCTCCTCTCGTTTTCTTTACCTTTTCCCCCCTTGTTTGCAACCATGTAGCAATCCCCTTTTATCGACTCTTTTACTCCTAATAATAACTAATTTACCCTCATATTTCCTGATGCTCCTGCTCTTCCTCCGCCTCCTTCTCCTCCCCCTTTCCATTCTTTTTTTTTTTTCATCCCCGTTTCTGTTCCTTGTCCTTGTTCTTGCTCTCACTCTCTTATCCCTATTTTCTTCTTTTATCCTTGCGTTTCTTATCCTGAAAGGTTTATTTTGCTTTAATTTACTTTCTCTTTTATCAGTTCCTCGTCCTTTTCGTCCTTTTTTTCGCTTTCTCTCTTACACAGGTGGCATCACAGGTGGCACTACCGACCCTCAGGAGGTGGACTTGATGAGAGTTGGAACGGAGGATTCATATAATAGCTTGAAGACCATCCGATCCTGTAGAAGTGTTCGCCTCCCTGGCCACTCGCGCCTCTCCCCGTCTTCTTCTTCCTGCTCACAGTTATTTTTCCTCACGGTTATTTTTGCTCCCCTACGGTGCCGCTTATACCTTCCGAGGGTGTCCATGCCTCCCC
>NC_087162.1:1737500-1742500 GCF_035594125.1 Scylla paramamosain | reverse complement strand
ATTAGTAGACAAGTAGTTTCTTATTGTCGGCCACACAACACTCACACTACACAGCGCTACATTATATCACGATGATGCAAGACAGAAGTAATCACTAAACACAACTTTAGCGTTCAACAAGATCTTTTTTTCCACAAGGAGTTCAACAACACAAAACTGCACTTCACGAGAGGAAAACAGCGGTACTGGCAGGAGGCCAAAGCAGAGCTGGTAGTGATGCACAAGATACCATAGGTAGACCTACCCCTCCGGCACCCGGCACCTAGCAGGGAGGGCGTACGTGCACCAAGTTGCTCCACCGATCCCTGGCAAAAACGGAGTGCAAAATGCAGGCGGCACCTGTTTGCAACATGACTGAGGCGGGCGGCGCGAGGCGGCGGTGGCGGCAGCGGTGGCGACTGCTCCCTGGCTCCTCCTCCGCTGCTCCCGCACCCAGCACGCACGCACAGACGCCGCCATGGACACACGCACACACGCACTGCATGTCACCCCCCTTCCCTCTCCTCCCGCCTCCCACAATCCTTGCTCCTGCTGATATTGCTACTGTGCTTTCTGTCTTTCTCTTTCTCTCTCTCTCTCTCTCTCTTTTCGCGTTCACTCACGATCACACACTTCACCTCAACTACTAATCTTGCCGTCTTGCTCTGACACTCCGGCAACCTTATCGTGCACTCTCGGGGTCTGTAAGGCGCCATAATCTTCAGCTCAGGACAATCGGCAAGCCATCCCAGGCTATACTAGTCTCGTCAACTTGGAGAAAGACACCCTTTCCCAAATTTGAGGTTAACAATTCACTTGTTGACCAAAATTACCGGCATCGGGGGTGCTTGGCCCTCGCTTCGACTTAGAAGGAACCGTCTGTCAACAGGACTATGTGTTATAGTCACTAAGCGTCATTTTTACTTCTCTGTCGCCTCGTCGCACGCATTTATCTTTCCAGAAGATAGAGAGGCCACGCTGTGAGGCCTCCTTTACACTGCTCCATCTTGGCGACAACATGGCTCGCTTACAAAGGGGCTACGTACTACACGGTAATAAACACCACGTGGTTGAGAGTGATTTCCAATACTTAAATAACTTTGGTTAAAACGACGCTCAAAGACAAGTAGTGCATCTTATTAGAAGGTCATTGCATTCTGGAGGTCTTAGCAGAGAATAATAATACTTTTAACGGTACCTGACATGGTGAACCTCTTGTTGTGCATCACGCCTCACCTGAAAAGAACACAAATAATTAATTATAATCACGTTAGTTTCCTAAAAGAAGACCATAATAAATGAAATACAAAAATAATTTACAATCTGTTTCAGAACAATGATACACAGTAGCAATGCTACTGCTGCCACTACTACTGCTACTGTTACTACTGCTGCTGCTACTACTAGTGCTATTACTACTACTATTACTATTACTACTACTACTACTACTACTACTACTACTACTACTACTACTACTACTACTTCTACTATTACTAGAATAATAACAACAACAACAACAACAACAACAACAACAACAACAACAACAACAACAACAACAACAACAACAACAACAATAATAATAATAATAATAATAATAACAATAATAATAATAATAATAATAATAATAATAATAATAATAATAATAATAATAATAATAAAAGATATCATCATCATTACAGAGAGTATTAGTATCATTAGTGCCTTTACGTGAGATAACAGTGAGTACGGAGCGCTAGTGTCCACAAACGATCAGGAAGCAGCGTGCAGGGTTGCAGTGAAACAAGCTGGTGCGCTGAGCCGGCGGGCGGCAGCCTGATGGTGGCCAGCCCGCGGGATGTAAGGCTTACTCACCATTAGCGCCGGCCACTAGGACCATTAAATGTAAAAGACCCATTATCTCTCACTGGCCTGTGCGCCACTTAAACATGGCAAAAATGAGAGAGGGAGCAGCACGGTGGGGACACTGGCAGCCGCGGGTGCTCTCAACGTGAAGCACCGTCCAGCACACCCTTAGCCGCCTCCTGCCCATTCTCCTGCTGCTGCTGCTCCTCCTCCTCCTCCTCCTCCTCCTCCTCCTCCTCCTCCTCCTCCACCTACTCCTTCAATAGAAATACAGTTCGTTGCCCCGCCCGCCAAGCTCTTCCCTACCCCTCTTATTATTCTTTCTAAACTGTCGTTAAAAATATTAACTCTCAACGTTAAATTTAGCTCTGCGCCTTTTCACGATCTTCGTCGTTCTGTGTGTCAGACGTTAAGAATCTTTACGGCCGAGGTGGCCACCGCTCCCGCCAAGCAACTGCCGCTGCTAGAGACGGAGGCGCCGCTGTTCCCCGTTGGATAAGTCGCTGCTCTGCTAGGAATGGATAGTAGTGGTAGTGGTGGTGGTAGTGGTACTCGCGAGTCTTTTCAGTGCATGTTTCACTGGTTGTTTTCTGCTAATTGTTGAGTGGCGACAATAAAACCATTCTTTTTCTCACGTCTTGCGTTTTAGGGGACCCACTTAGCTCAATGAGAACTGGTGCTTTTTATGGCTTTGCAGCAGAGCGGGGAGCATCATTCATAGCCAATACTTCAGTCTGTTTGGTCCAGTTTCACAGTAGTGCATCTAACAGTTTTTGATGTTTGTATTGTATAGAGGCAGTGTTACAGTATGTCAAAAAAAAAAAGCATCCACTCTATATTGGTAATCTTGCTTTTTTCCGGGGAAAGCCTTCAACGAAGTTTACCTCAAGTTGCTGGGTAAAGTCAAGGCTGTAAGGATAGTGGGCAAAGTTCATGACGGGATATGAAATTGGCTATCGGACAGGTATTTGTGAGTCGCTCTTCACAGCAAGACCTTAAAAGGGATGTCACGCAAAGAACATATGAAGGAAACTTGAAAAAAA
The DNA here is from genome assembly GCF_035594125.1 of Scylla paramamosain. Classification (NCBI taxonomy): domain Eukaryota; kingdom Metazoa; phylum Arthropoda; class Malacostraca; order Decapoda; family Portunidae; genus Scylla; species Scylla paramamosain. The sequence continues at coordinate 1,739,636 of NC_087162.1, read as the reverse complement.
GGTATATTCTATTAAAAGCTATTGATCAAGTGCAGTGAGTTGCATTTTTTAGATATAAAACATAGTTAAACCCATTATAATGTACATCATGGAATATATATATATATATATATATATATATATATATATATATATATATATATATATATATATATATATATATATATATATATATATATATATATATATATATATATATATATATATATATATACTGATGGAGGGCACAAACAACGATAATCTCCTCACCCTAAACACTTTATCCAAGAGTTTATGTGTAAGTGTTCCCAAATCGCGCGTATGCAAGTGTCGCTTCACGCGGTGAGGTGGAACGGGACGAAAAAAACATCCATATAGCGACTTGTAGCTGAGATTTATTACTGAGAAAAATCAATATTCAGAAACATACACAAATCAATACATGAAGAAAATGTTATACTTGTGCGAAAAAAAGATCATAAAAATTTATGTAACAACAACAACAACAACAACAACAACAACAACAACAACAACAACAACAATTACTATTACTTCTTCTCATACTACAACAATAACTGTTACACTAGTAGACATAATACCACCTACTCCGATCATAATGATAACAACAACAACAACAACAACAATAACAAAAACAGGTAGAGTAATAATAATAATAATAATAATAATAATAATAATAATAATAATAATAATAATAATAATAATAATAATAATAATGATAATAATAATAATAATAACAATAATGATAATAAGAGTAAATAATCTTATAAACGTCCATCTCCCTCTCTTCCTCGCGAGTCTTTGTTTTCTGACGGATTGTCTTGTCTCCCCGCCCCCCTCGCCGTCATCAATCACACATCAACATGCATACATACATGCACGTACACACACGCACACACACTTCGTGCACATGTACGTATCCACTTACACATTAACAACACATGCACATTGAACAAAAAGAAAATCATGAGATTACGCGACCGAGCTCACACACACACACACACACACACACACACACACACACACACACACACACACACACACACACACACACACACACACACACACCTCATTAACATTGCAATCACAGTCTTAGTATCTAAGTACGTAAACTCAAGCAAACAAGGAAACTAGAAATATGCATGAATCATCTCTCTCCGCCAGATAAACTTTCATTCCTTCACCTCTTCCTTTAGTGAGGTAGAATCCTGCTGAGCAGAAATCTATCATACCTAAAGATAGTAGCAGTACATTTCCAAATACAAAAAAAGGGGGGAGTAGGAGGAGTGTAATGGAGCCAGAGTTTTTCCCGGTCGCTTGTGTTGGCGTAGGTCATCCAGCGTGCACTGGTGCCCGCTTACTGTGACTGGCAAGTGGACTGGGTTTAATTTTTTTGACTCTCACTTTACGGGTGAGGAGACTGAATGTTCTAAATGACTTATTAAAAAAATTATTGTTTATTATCTGGCATTGTTGATAAATGTGATTGTTTAAATGAAAGTATTAAGATTTTTCCGTGACTTGTAGAAAATAACTACGTGCCTTTAAAATGATAAAACTTTAAAGGTAAAAAAGAAATAGGTAATAATGGTTGATTATCTGCAGATTGCACCCTTAGGATGATGTGGTTGGGCAAGAAGCAGAGCGCGGACGCTCTATGAGGGAGCGTCTTCGCAGAGCCACATATACCGGTGGTTGTCGTGGAAGCGTCCTCGGTTACCATAGCAACTCTTTCTTGCCGGCCTGAAGGAGGTAACACAGAGCTTTGCCGAGATGCGCTTATGAATCGTTTCCCTAAAGTTACACTTCAAGCCTGACGGCCATTGTGACTGGGAGATGTTGCATTTTTACATCTTCATTAATCTAAAGTGTTATGCTGCTTTATCTGGTTTCCATCTGAAGGCATCTACGCAGCTGACAACAGCCACGGCAGACGAGAATTCCAGTTACCACGAACATCGTGTAGCTTTCGACGCCGAACTGCACCTCACTGCCAGCGCCGCGGGCACGTGACAGTTGACTTGAGCGTTTGTAGTCATGCGTCTGTTTATCGCTACAAACATGAATGGCCTCCGAAATTATGATGTATTGTATGTGAGGCTGATCAGTCATCAAACATAGTAGTACCGTAACTGAAGC
>NC_087162.1:1730000-1735000 GCF_035594125.1 Scylla paramamosain | reverse complement strand
CTACCTTTTCTTTGTCTTCCTAGTGTTCCTCCTTCACTTTCTCTTCATCATCATCTTCAACTTTTTTTCCTCTACTTTTTTTTTTTTTCCGAATAGTCCACTTCTCCTCTTCCTCCTCCTCCTCTTCCTCTCCCTCCTCTTAACCGTTCATCATTAAATGGACTCAAACACCAAGACAACAACTTGTTCAAAAAAAAAAAAAAAGCGCGAACAAAAAGAACGAATACGGTTAAGTGACGATTCCAGCCAATGTTTACGACCTCTGCAAAAGGGTAATGTCATTTGTATGCAGAGAGAGAGAGAGAGAGAGAGAGAGAGAGAGAGAGAGAGAGAGAGAGAGAGAGAGAGAGAGAGAGATGTAGAACAAGGACGACTAAAAAATCAATATTTCACTTCAGTCTACAAAATAAAACGATGAAATTAATTCTCTTATTGTAAAATTTTGCCGCACTCTACTGTCTTTTCACTGAGAGGGTGAGGGGATCTTAAACAAATGTACATAGACTCTAAGAAGCTGTTTATCTTTTATTTTTTTTTTCTGGTCTAGTGGAATGAATACAGAATCTAAGAGAAGTGTTTGCAGACCTCCACCCTCGTCTCGCTCTTCGAAACACCGGTTGTCGCGGGGAAGCAGAGGCATGTATACTCAATATTCATGTCTCTGAGACAGGAGAAAAACAAAGAAAAAAATGAAAACAAAACAGCAGGGGGGAAAGATTATGTTTTCACCTGTTCTTTGGATTCTGATGATGTTTTGTCTAGTTTTCTTTCTTCATGCTATATTTCTGATCGGTATGCGAATGTCACTTCCAATGTAGGGAAAGAAAATGCTGTATAATGAGAATGTTTCATATTACCTTCACTTTTACATTTATCATTGTCTTTTCACGGATGCATGATTGTCTATTCCTGGCCTTTCGCGGGTGACTCCTCGGCGTGGGAGTTTCAGATTGAATTATACATAAAGAAACTACAGGGAGCTTCGTCACCTTCGTCGCTGTCTTTCCATGGATGTCTGACTGTCAACTTCTGATCCTTTGAAGGTTATGTAGTATTAGGCGAGGCAGCCTCAATTTTTAACAACACATACAGACACTACACATACGTGGCTTCTTTTGTGCTGCAGTGTTTTGCGCTCCCTACCCGTCTGTCACTCGGCTTGTCAGCTTGTATGTCCGTGTATCTCTCTCTCTCTCTCTCTCTCTCTCTCTCTCTCTCTCTCTCTCTCTCTCTCTCTCTCTCTCTCTCTGCCATCGATAAATGTTTTAGAGTAAAGAACGCAGATATATTTTGTGTGAGAGTGTGTGTATGTCTGGGTGTCCCGCTCTCCTCATCCTCGTGGCATTCATTACGTCTTTTCGTTCTCGGACCACCACCGGCATCATTAGTGACTCTCGAGTACCAACGAGTGTCTCAGACGATTAATGAGGCTGCCGCTATCAGAAGCCAGACACGCGGATAAAACCCCACGTGCTATCACTCAATAGAGACGAGAAGGAATTAACCTGTTAATATATGTCATTCACGTAAAATTTTTTTTTTCATATATGATTTTAAACAATGATCCAGTATGTTTATAATATCAGTCTAAAAGTAAACGCGTACGTTTTTATTAATGAGCTTCAGTGTATAAGTCATGGGTATGGTAGTAATAAATAAAGTACGTCTCTTATCATTCCCAAATCTCAAGGAAAAAACAGAGCGTTCCCGCTTATTGATTTTCTTGGGTTGTGTCCTCACATGTGGAGAAGAGCGGAAGGACATTCCTGACACTGACATATACCCACGTTTTATCGCTCTCCCCTCATTCCCCTGCTACTACTCCCTCTCTCTCCTGCTGCTGCTGCTGCTACTGCTCCTCCTCCTCCTCCTCCTCCTCCTCCTCCTCCTCCTCCTGCTGCTGACATCACTCGCTTTATTGTTGTTATTGTTATTGTCACTCTTGTTGTTGCTGTTGTTACTACTCATGTTGCTCTTCTAACTGCTTCCGCTTCTGCTCACTCTTTTCCTGTTACACACTATAAAAATTTTGTCGTCTCTCGAAACACTCCCAATTATTTATTTTACGTTTATTTTTTATTTTTTTTCGTATTTTTCGTTGTGTAATTTTTTTCTTCTATTTCTACAGTACAGAACTTGCCTCATCGTTAGACGCTGTTGCTACGAGTCATGTATAGTTATTCTTCAAGGGTTTGGTGTATATGCATGTACTTAGTCTCATTGTGTGTGTGTGTGTGTGTGTGTGTGTGTGTGAGTGTGTGTGTGTGTGTGTGTGTGTGTGTGTGTGTGTGTGTGTGTGTGTGTGTGTGTGTGTGTGTGTGTATACTTTTATCTGCTAGCGATGGTGTCTCTCCCTCTTAATATATTGCTTCTTTGTTGTTCGTCTCCTTATCTCTGTTGAGTCATTCTACGCGCTCTCTCACTCTCTCTCTTTCTCTTCTTAAATAAAATACATATTCTCCATAAAACCCTTGCGTCTTTCCGTACACCAATTACATCTTCCTCGTAACAAGTACTTCTATGAGCGCAATTTACTGAACATTCCAAATCCTTATTTTTCTCCTTCTCTTCCTTCGAAAGCTTTCCTCATTTCTTTCCTACTCTCACAGCCTCCGTCGATCCCTTTCTCCTCCCAAGGCCTCGTTCTGTCCCGCTTCTCTCCTCCTCCTCTTCCTCCTCTTTCTTCTCCTCCTCCTTTGCCTGGGTCTCGGCTTGTACTGGCGTCATGGAGTCTGTGTTGTCACTGCTCGTATTTCCTCTCTCTTCTGCTACGCTGCGCTTCAATTTGTCTATTCTCTTCTATGATTTCTGAGATGAACTCCTCCTCGCTTCCCCTTTCTGCTTCTTGGTGTGCTCGTCCTTTCTCTCATTACTGGTTCGATTTCTCTGAAGCACAACAAAAACTCTTTCTCTCTCTCTCTCTCTCTCTCTCTCTCTCTCTCTCTCTCTCTCTCTCTCTCTCTCTCTCTCTCTCTCTCTCTCTCTCTCTCTCTCTCTCTCTCTCTCTTCCAACAAGTTTTCTAAATTACTGAATTCGTGGCTTGTTATTTTCTTATTCACTACCGATTTTTAATTCATTTTCTAGTGCAACTCCCACCGAAAAATCCACGTGACCTTGCAAAGATAAATCATGGTGTGAGATGCAGGATATAAAAAAGGAAACTTTGAAAACAGCAGCAGCACACCGAGGTGAGGGTGGAGGAACGCCTCAAACGAAAAAGACGGCGGTGGCGTCTCGGGGTCCCGCGGCCACACAGGCGCGGGTCAGCTGCACAGATTGTGATCAGCTGACTCATTCATCAGGACTCTCGACCTTTGAGGAAGCTATGCTGTTCCTGGTCTTCGCTAAGGAGATAGTTGTGTTGTTCGTGAGCGAGGAAATGTCCAGTCTCGCCACGGGAATGAATATGTCCGAAAGAGGAGTAAATATCCGGAATGAAAAGATGAATGTAAAGATGCAATTGTTCTCCTAAAAAAAAAAGACATTCCTTATGAACCCGGATCACCCCTTCAGTGAATGGTAACCTGACCATTACGTCACTGGCATGACTGTTAAATAGAAGAATTCTCTTGATAAAATAGAAGCAAGCCCATTGGAGAGGGTGTGCGCGGGTGTATGCCTCACGCACCACAGACAGTTACAGTAACCCGCCACCGTCCACGGCCAGACAGCCAGACCTGCTCCTGCATCTGCTTTGGTGGCGCTTCCTCCAGGATACGCGCCATGCTCTGCATCTTTATTCAGAGCCCCACTGAAGGATGGTTCACTCGCCAGAGAGATAGAAAAAAAAAGTTGAATTTTATATTCCATCTTCATCTTTTTCAAAGATTTAGGGACATTTTACAGAACAGGAATCGAGCGACTGGAATCCGGGAATCCAGGACGGAGACACATACCCGGCGTTCCAGTTGGCCGCATGAAGGGTCCGAGTCGTCGATCATTCCAGCTGATCCGGCCACCGAGTTCGAGTCCAGCCCTCCAGACTATCCCATTGGTCAATTGCTGGTACGGTAACTCTCTTTCTCTCTTGTTGGTTTATTGCCGCCGGGGTGACTCGCGCCGCCGTGCCCGAGGCCTCGTGGCGCCCGCCTCACCGTGGCAGCGGAGGCCACTGACCAGTCCGCGTTCGCTGCTGAAGGACCGGCGACCGAGGCACCTCCATCACCCGTCGACTGAGGCTGGCTCGGTTTGCGTCTAGCGGCGGGAGCGGCGCGCTCGCTGATAAATTGTCCCAGGAATTATCGTCATCATCTTCATTTGTAAATCGCAAAAGACGGTGCCATTAATCTATATTTGGTCGTTTATAATTTGTGACTTCAAGAAAAATGTTCTTTTTTTTTTTTTTTTTTTTACTACTAACAGTCAGGGGCGCGCATTTCATGAAAGTTGTTTAGCTAAACGGTATTAATTAATATATGCAACAGCCATGAAAATATATACAGGCGTTATACATACATAATCACTACCTACATACATACATATCAGAGACAGACAGACAGACAGACAGACAGACAGACAGACAGACAAACAGACAGACAGATAGACAGGCAGGCAGGCAGGCAGGCGGAGGTACTGTACCTACAAACGGACAAGCAGACGGACATCCGTGCATACACACGTGCATACAAATTTAATACGCTCACCCGGTGAAAAAAAAAAGACAGTATAAATGTTACAGAGTTAAATGCACACATACATAAAGGCGATTAAAGCTACACGCAAAAAAAGAGGTAAATAAACAGGCACATAGGAGATGTCATAACTTATTCCCTCTTACCGTCCCACCACACACGGCTGTGCATGTAAGCGCCACACAAGTGTATTTGTACAGCGTGTATGCATGCACGCTTTTTCGCTGTCCACTCCATTAGCATTAACAAAAGGCACACAGGCTTTTTATTACATTATTTATTCCGTTATGTGAGATTTAATATTATTGTTGTTGTTATTATTATTATTATTATTATTATTATTATTATTATTATTATTATTATTATTA
>NC_087162.1:1707500-1727500 GCF_035594125.1 Scylla paramamosain | reverse complement strand
TTTTACTTAACTCGGGACATTCTTAAAGCTCTCACCAACCAACATTGTTCTGTTCTCACCCTCGCTGTCCGTCTTTATGTCTGTCTGTATCTTCTCCCCTGTCTGTCTATCTATCTGTCTCTGTCCGTCTACCTATGCGTCATCTGTCCCTGTTTTGTCGTTATATGTCCGTCTGTCTATCTGTTTGTCTCTCCGCCTCTGTCTGTGAAGTCTCCCCGTCGGCCAGTGAAATCCCCATCAATCCCCTTACACAAACAGTTGACGGGGCCTGTAAGAGCCTAAACTTAATCTGTTTCTGTAACATTTCTTCCATTAGTACATTAGTGGGTATTTTTTTCTGATAAGACAACACAAGGGAGAAAAGCGCTGGGGAAGGAAGAGAAGAAGAAGAAGACGAAGAAGAAGAAGAAGAAGAGAGAGAGAGAGAGAAAGAGAGAGAGAGAGAGAGAGAGAGAGAGAGAGAGAGAGAGAGAGAGAGAGAGAGAGAGAGAGAGAGAGAGAGAGAGAGAAATATATTGCGGTGAATTGCTAAACGAGCACAGTTCATAACATGGACTTACTTACTGATAGCTTATTCTTGACTTGCTTCTTTTCTTTCATCTTCTTCGCCTTCATTTACGCTGCATGTGGTGTAATTCTCAAGCTTTTACTTTAAGTTTTCCTCACGCATCAAGCGTCTCTCTCTCTCTCCTCTCTCTCTCTCTCTCTCTCTCTCTCTCTCTCTCTCTCTCTCTCTCTCTCTCTCTCTCTCTCTCTCTCTCTCTCTCTCATAATTTCATATAATTTCACCTACACACATACTTTCCGCCCTAACGACTCTAATTCTTGGGACATACACTATTTCTGTCCTGACCTACACACAACTGGCATAATGTGTGTCTTCTGCACATCCAAGGCAGTCCACAACTCCTGCAAGCCACCTAACGCATGCAAACACACGAATGCACACCCATCCACCGCCCGCACCCTCTCCCACATCGTTAGCAAGTCGTCGCGTTTTTTTTTTTACTTTTAATGAAGTAAATATCGGTTATTTGAGAACTGGCGACTTGAAAGATGAAGAATGAGAAAAGTAATGCTGACTACTGACAACGAATAAATACACAATGCGATGCGATGGCCAGGACGCAATCAATTTGTATCAATAAAGAGATAATATGCATCAACATTCATATATTTGATGCAAAATTCACCTCCGTAGAAACACATAATCAAACATTGTAAGTCTTGCGAAAAGAGTCAAATTAAGGTGATAAAATTTACTTAAAATCACAACGAAGAAAAATGAGAAACAGATGGAAAGAGTTGAAAAAAAGATAAAGGGGAAACAGGAAAGACTGATAATGGAAGGATGGTGAACAAAGGAGTGTACAGAGGAAGGAGAGAGAAAGAGAGCGAGAGAGAAAGAGAGAAACGAGCAAGGGAAGGAATAGGAAAAAAATGGCTCGGTGATAAATTTCATGAAAACAGAAAAAGATGCTCAAGAGAGAGGAGGGAATGAAACAAAGGAAACACTGGACATGATGATGATGGAGAGTGAAGAGAGGAACCAGGAAGAGTCAGAGAGGAGAGATGAGTTTATAGTTAATAATAATCGAACATAAACACGATAGATATTGTGAGAAAGACAGAGAAAGAAAGGAAGAGAGAGAGAGAGAGAGAGAGAGAGAGAGAGAGAGAGAGAGAGAGAGAGAGAGAGAGAGAGAGAGAGAGAGAGAGAGAGAGAGAGAGAGAATACCTATAAAATATACGAAGAATGCAGGGAGGGAGAGAAAGAGGATAAAAAAATAAATGTAAAAAAGCAAAGGCAAAGTAAAAAATAACAAGAACACAAAGGAGGGAATAAAGAAAATCAGTGTAAAAGACAGAAAAAAGATTCATGCACATATTTAGGTAGCTGGAGGGAGACAATGATATATGCAATAAACAAAATACAAAAGTAGATATTTCTAGTGCATTTCCCGAGCGGCTCGTCTGCCCGAGGCTCCCTCACGCCACTACTTGGCGATGAACTGAGCGTGTTGCTTTATATTCATTTTGCAGACTTGAAAAGGGAAAAACAAAAGCCATGAGACCAAACTATTTCAGCGAACCGACGGCATGACACGTACACATATTGATATTAAATGGTGTGGATTTCCAGCGTCAGAAAGATGTAGATATAATTAAGACTTATTTATTGAAGTGACGAATAATAGTAAATTGTAATGTTACATTGAGAAATTATGTAGTGCTCTCTGAAAACACTAGATTCAAAGTGATTAACATTAGTAAATCAGATAGAGCCTTATTTGTAACCCTAAAGTATAAATGAAACATAAGGACTTGAAACATAATACGAAACGACGAAATAAACAAATTAGTTTTGAGCATCAGTATTTAAAAGCAGTATTTTCTTGGTTTTCTTGTCCATAGAACCAAAAAATTCAAAGCAGTTTGATACAGATAATTTAATGAGAGTAAAATACTTCATAGGAAACATATGAAAGGATAGAATAAGAAACTGTAAATGAGAGAAAAGCTGTGATACAAGAAGATGAGTGAAGGAGAGTAAGGAGTCAATCAGAGACAATGGTGATAAAGATTTCGGGAGTGACTCCAGTAAGGATGAGACACAAGTGAGTGACATCGGAGAGGCAGAAGGCGAGGCATGTGTATCCAGAAAACGTGAGCAATTTACGACGGACGCGGACTTCCCTTGCTTAGCCACTTATTGTAAAGGAGAAAGCAAACATACTGTGTGTGTGTGTGTGTGTGTGTGTGTGTGTGTGTGTGTGTGTGTGTGTATGTGTGTGTGAGAGTACGTGTGCGTGTGCGTGTGTCGCGAGCGTCAAGAGAACCATGCGTGCACTCCCTCGACAACTACGAACGAGGTGCCATAATGTTAATGGGAAATTTGATGCCTAGAGTCATGTTAATGGTTCCCCAGGTTTGTTACGCGCCCGCCCCATGATGTATAGCTTCACCTTGCGTACTTTGTTGTCGTTTTCCTTCATCTGTCTGCTGTGCCCTAAAAATATTCTTGATATTTTCCTCCGTCTTTGTGGGCAGCCAGCATTCCCCTAACTAACACCCCTCCGTGGCCCTTAGGCTTCTCCTTCCCCTGCCTCCTTCCCTAAAGCCGGGAGGTCGGCGGCCTCAGCTACGAATAGGCCTTCATTAACACTGGCCGAGATCGAGGGACGGGAGGCGCTATAGTACACTAACTGGAGCCACTCTCGGCGGACCGGAGTACTTGTACAGGCCGCTGTGCTGTCATGGAAGCACGATCAGGAAATAATTAACTGGATATGGGTTGTTCATATATATATATATATATATATATATATATATATATATATATATATATATATATATATATATATATATATATATATATATATATATATATGTGTGTGTGTGTGTGTGTGTGTGTGTGTGTGTGTGTGTGTGTGTGTGTGTGTGTGTGTGTGTGTGTGTGTGTGTGTGTGTGTGTGTGTGTGTGTGTGTGTGTGTGTGTGTGTGTGTGTGTGTGTGTGTGTGTGTGTGTGTGTGTGTGTGTGTGTGTGTGTGTGTGTGTGTGTGAAAGAGAGAGCGAGAGGTGTTCTCCTTTTTTATTATTATTATTATTATCTTTTTTTTTAATAATGCAACATTAAACTGTTCGTATATACACATAATTTCCAATACTGGTTTTGTAATGTTCTGCACCTTGTGAAATAAGTTGGCAATGTGACAGCAAGTTGCTAGATATTTTGAAGATAAACGAGCAAACTGATGTGCTCCGGGAATAACACGTAAAAGTCGTGGAGGAGGGGGCGCTGGCCCCGAGCCAACACAGGCTGGGTGACACGCTGGGCTTTGTTTACTCTGTGCCGCTGCCGCCCCGTGACGCCCCGCCCCGAAGTCACTCGGCCCTGTGTTTGTGCGGGCACAACAAGGCACACACTCATGTATATACAGGCATCAGGCACACACTCGCCCGTATGTACACAGGGATACACGCATATAAGATCGGCGCGGTACGAGGCCTTACCTCTTTCACTCGATCTGACACGCCCTTGCTTAAAAAGAGCTCAGCAAAACAACACTCAAGATATAATACACTCAGTCAATCGTGAGTCACAACTTGCAACATTTCCATTCAGCCCAAAATAACTCTGGACGCGCATGAATACCTCCATTTCCAAAACTCCCTCAGCGACACAGAATTACAAGTTTCACTATAGAAATTAAAGTGTATCTTATATCAGTTGGCGTCCATCTGAGGTGGACGGCGGTTTAATTTCACAAATTGTAATACTGTATATCTCGTTTGTCGCAAGAAAATACTGAAGCATGTCAAACTTTACCCTCGTTTGTCACTATGCTTTCCGTCAGAGAAGATTGGGAACGAGGTGGTCTTGTGTGTGTATATATATATATATATATATATATATATATATATATATATATATATATATATATATATATATATATATATATATATATATATATATATTTCACATACAAGAAGCCAGCGCCAAGGCTCCTCATAATAGGATGTTTTATTTGAGAGGTAGAATTTCTTGAATTTCATACGTGGCTGGCTCCAGACGTCACCCAGGTAACATGTGCCCACCTCTGACGCCGTTGTATACTCCAGACGCTCTCCCAACCCACGCAGGTTTTCCTCTATACATATACCTGCATGCATTTATAACAAAGAAACTGACGTATGTAGAAAAACACACGCACTTGCACACGCCCCTACGAATAAACAAGCAGAGAAGCGCACTGACAGACACATGGAGAGAGAGAGAGAGAGAGAGAGAGAGAGAGAGAGAGAGAGAGAGAGAGAGAGAGAGAGAGAGAGAGAGAGAGAGAAAACCAGAGAAACTAACAGACATACAGTTGAGCAACAACACACACACACACACACACACACACACACACACACACACACACACACACACACACACTCACACACGGAAAAATTACGGAAGTCACACCATTATCACCCCGACAGCGAAGGAAAATCACTGTGGTAGAGTAACTTTTTTCTCCATAAAGAAGCAATAGCTGGACACGTGGACGCCAGAAGGTAAAAGTCCGATGAAGGGAAAGAAAATTGTCCCAGGACCGACGTAATGTAGCCATAGAAGTTTTTACAGAGGAGTTAATAAGGCAGTATGGAAAGTCCAGTGGAAGTTCGGATTGAAAAAGAAAATTCTGACTTGATCGAAGGAAAGGTTGAATATATAGTAATATTTTCAGTTACTCATAATATCTGGCATATGAGTAATGAATTAAAATGTAAGTGGAGAAAGTAATATGAAAAAAAAAAATTAAACTGAAATACAATACGAGAGAGAGAAGGGAAAACTACACACAGCACACGCTAAGAACACGTGAAACAATCGCTGAATTCTGGCTGAGGCAAAATACAAAGCATCAAACAAGATACACAGGTGAGCTCGAGTACTACACGCAAACGCACGCACGCACGCACGCACGCACGCACGCGTACGCACACACACACACACACACACACACACACACACACACACACAGGGATCTGAAAACTTTACAATAAAGGCATTTCATCAAATTTCACTGCAATTCCGGTGCTGGTGTTGAATGTGTGAAGTACAAAATAAACTATGACTAATCAAAGGAATGGAAAATGTCAGATATACAAAGTAATTCTCTCTCTCTCTCTCTCTCTCTCTCTCTCTCTCTCTCTCTCTCTCTCTCTCTCTCTCTCTCTCTCTCTCTCTCTCTCGTCGCCTCCCTTACCTGGCTGGAGAGAGGGAGAGAGGGAAGAAGAGGGGCGGTGGTCGTGAAATGACTCACACAATTTTTTTTTCTTTTTTGTCTTCGGACGCCTTTAGGTTATTTCTACTCCCACGCCGCAGACACTCGCCTCGTCACCGCCTTGATTCCCCTTCAGTCGACACCAACAGGACCTCGAGAAAGTGATACACGATCTGATCAGTGGCGAACTCAAATTAGACTCTAATCACATCTGACGTGAAATTCGCCGCATTAGCAATCACACAGGACGGTCCACTTCCCTTTAGCACTAAAAACAACAAAGGAAGATGCCAAAAAAAGCCTAAATCCTGCCACACAGCTCGCCATGTGCAGTGAAGGAGAAAGCGAGGGGGCGGTCGGGAGTGGGGTTTTAGGCCTACACGGGAGTGACGCGGCGTCTAGACAGCACTCAGACGCCAACCTCGACTTGCCCTGTCTCCTTTCCATTCCCATTACAAGCAATGCACGCGTCTAAACCCTCCCTGTAAGGCCTCCGATGTCCCCTAGACACACGGGGTTCCGCATGGTAGTTGAAGGGCATCAAGAGTTTGTATGTATTGAGAGAATGCTTGGTTTTAACAGTGTAGGTTGGTATGCATGGCAGGGGCTTTTGTGGTGTCTATCAAATGACGTAGGGTAAAAACTGTGATATTTCCGCCTCTCGTAAAAAGAATAAAGTATGAACGGCAAAGTTTGTGAAGGGAAAATAGGTTGGGCCTGTATTTAGTGCAGGTAATGGGAAAAATTGTACACGTTTCAGTAATGATAGCCATTGTAGCATAATTACATTACTTAAACAGTAAATGGGAAGTACACACACACACACACACACACACACACACACACACACACACACACACACACACACACACACACACACACACACACACACACAAATGCCCACATCTACCATAAATCGCGGTTGTTATACATTATTTAGGGAAAAAGTGCTGGCATGCTAAAAGCTGAATCAGTTACGTGTCAAATTAATGGTATATTTTTTACAATCACTATACGAAAAGATTTATTTCACGCATGAATCTGTATGATAATGTAACGCGGCTGTAAAACTGGAAAAAAAAAGAATGAACCAGCTGTAATACCACACTGATCTAAATGCAAACAAATTTAGCGGAGATTATCAAAATAAAGGATAGACAAAAAAAATGTAGTTGCATAGAGAGAAGCAGTGGATGCTTATCTGCATAGTTCATTGGAGCTTTATTTTAATGGATCGGGGCAACTTGACGTAAAGGAAAACCAGGATTTGTACGAATTTTTGACAGCTTGTACAAGACATCAGTCACATCGAATACAGATCTAATAAAATGTGAGTTAATAAGCCCCTTTGAATTATGAAACCTGATACTTCTGAAGAAAAGATGACACACACTTAAAAAGTAGAAAGAAAAATCAAGAACTAATAAAAATAATGAACTAACGATTAAAATGGACAAAAAAAAACAAACATGATGTTATGTTGTCTAAGGGAGAAAAAAACACTGAGTTATAATTTACAAAGCGATATCTCTGGACTATAATGCACAAAGAAAGATATGAAATGGTGTGCTATCGCGGAGTCAGAGGGTCGGACGCGGAGTGGCGGCCTGGTGACGGAGGCGCGGCCGAGGTTGCCGGGGAGCACTCGTTCGCCCGGATCTCTGGCTTGCGATTTATATTTTTACCTGGAAGGGTTACAGAATGATAATATAAAAGTGTCCCTTACACCTGGCACAGAAAAACTCACTGGACCGATGCTCGTAAAATGTGTCGGCAGGTCCAGTGAAGTGCGGAGTGGAAACTGTGAATACAAATGTTATTTCTCGTTCACATTCCCCGCAGCTCCCCATATGCTCATGTTGACATACTGTATGTACACTTATTTTCATTACTTCACACACGAGCACACACACACACGCACGCACGCTGACGCACACGTAGGTAGCTACGGACGAAAACACACACACACACACACACACACACACACACACAGACACGTATGCAGTAACATATTCAATTTGGAAATTACTGTACATCATTCGTTCCTTTTCCATGCAATCCTCGCCTCCAATTACCGATGCTTCTGTTAGCCCGGCCTCCCGCACCCGCTCCTCCCGTCGCCCATGGTTCCCCCCCTTGGAACCCCGTCATGTCATCTCGTGATCAGCTGGTGATGGGAACCTGATGGATCACTTAATTAAAATGCCTTCAATGTCTCCATGAGACGGACATTCAAATCTGTAAACTGAAGGATTTAGTGTAAGTACCACCTAGGCGGAGCTTCTCAAGTATTTGGACTGAATACTGATGGACGAGATAAGGAAACGACACGTATTTATTTATTGATTCACTAATCAATACATAAAATCAAGTAACAATATAATAGCCTCGCTTTGCTTAATGAAGTAAATGGTGTATTCATCGAGGGAAGTGCTACAAAACTACCAATTATTTAATCTATTAAGGAGAGATTAAACATCATGATAGTGCGGGCACAGATAATGACATACCACCTGCCTTCTGTCATCGTTAGGGCGGCCAGGTGCACGTCACCGAGAATGAAGACAAAAAAAAAATAATAAGTTAGTGACTAGAATTGAGACGGGCTTCGTGCGTATCTCTGTTCACTGGGAAGAAAAAGAGACGCACCAAACAAACATCGCTACCACCACCTCCATCACATCCCGGCCAAGAACTTTGTGAATCCCATGCTAATGACAACACGTAATTACCGGGAAATTAATAAAATTCTCTTCCCTTTAAACCTGAAAATTATCCCACAGAATTATTGCAGCAAGTATGCGGACGAGAGAAAAATAAAAGTCCCACAATTAAAGTTCATAAATCGTTGGGTAAAAAGAGCATGAATAGTAATGACCCCGGAGTGGGCCTGTGGGGTGGGAGGCAAGGAAGGGACGGGAGGGCGCCGTAGGAACACTGACTATAACACAACGTCAAACACATGAATTAAAACCAAGGAAAGGTAACATACGCGAAGAGACGAGAGAAAAGGAATAAAAAAAAAAAGCCATGCAGTCACAAAAAAAAAAAGATAAATAAATACAAAATAAATAAATAAAATAAAATGAAATAATATAAATGAATAAAATAAATAAATGAATATATGGAAGTGCTATCCAATACACGTACAATATCATAAAAAAATAAACGACGTTCCCAGTTACGTCATGTCATGTTTTATGCATTATTTATCATCCGCCACACAGCGCTCACTTCGATGAAAAAAACAGAGCGCCTCTCTCACCTGAGGGGGCGCAGATGGGGGACGACAGTAGGCCTAAAAACACATACTCTCTCTCTCTCTCTCTCTCTCTCTCTCTCTCTCTCTCTCTCTCTCTCTCTCTAAGTACCCACATAAGCCTCCTAATTATTTTATATTGATCCTGTAAACACCAAACAATGGAACGCTTTCTCCTGCCACGTGTCTCCCTACTATTTTTTTTTTTGTCCATTTTATCTGCCTCATGTATAAGTCCCGTATCATTTGTAGTGTCCCATTCCTCCCCCATGTACTGTTCACATGAATTTCCATCCTAAAACCACTATATTACTCACTCAGGTTATCAGTTCACTCTCACTTGCGTCTTTTTCTTCCCCCTCCTCTCTAACTCTCTCCCTCTCCTGCTGTCCTGTTCCTTCAGAAGCTGGGAGCCTTTCTTCCTCTTCCCACGCCAGCCCCCATACCTGTCCACCCAAACCCTCCTTCTCTCCCTATTTAAGGTCAGTCACCCCTGGACATCCCTATAATGTCTCTCCTGATTTTACAGCTTTCTGGTCTCCTCCATTCAAAAAGTGGTTTAGTGTTCACTGCTCTTGAGGAGAAACCAGAATAACCTTGTTGTTTTCTTTCATGCAAGGTTTTTCGTAACAACTGCGACTCCAAGTTAAAATAAAAGGAAAAATCTTACACATCATGTAGAATTCATGCATTTCGTTCTTCAGATTTTCAATATTTTTTGGGCTTCCCTCCACACCAAATTCAACTTGAATGGCAAAAAACATTCAAACATGAAGGCAAACAGCGCGTCCAAACATAGAAAAATCCCTCTCCAAGCCTCCCCTGCCTCTGACACGTCCCTGTACAACGCCGGAGGACAGACAGGCTCACGGGCCCTCAGCTCCACTGACCTACCGACCTGCATGTGTGTAGGCCTAAGGCAGGGACTGCAGTGTAATGCACCCGGCGGGGATAACGGGCTGGTCTCGCTTTACCGTTGTCCATCGGCTCAGGCTGTAGGGAAGGGGCAGGGGGTGGGGCAGGGAGGCGCCAGGAGCAGGGTGGCACGAGTCAAAAGGGCAGAAGGGCAAAAACACAAAATTTATGGGAAAAATGTGATAGTGTAAGAAAGAAAGCGTAGGCAAAACCTACAGAGAGAGTGAGAGTAACTGGCATACCGTGAAATATATGGATTCAGGGCCGTGGCTGTTGGATTAAGGTTCAGAGGTCACGAGCCTGGCATCGCTGGCGTGGGGTTAAGAGACTTGGGGTCATTGGTTTAGGGTCCAGAGGTGAAATATGTAAAGTGGACGAAAAAAAAATATAACCTCGCATGGATGGGTAGATAGCATCAAACAAAAAGCTTCTCACACTGCCAACTAAGGAGTTTTGATCAACATTCTTAAAGCTTCAAAATTATAACGAGACGTGAGGCCTAATGGGCCTGAGATCCCGTTTCAAATGAGATTAAAAACAACTGTTAGTAGCCTGGAAGTAGAAAAGAAAAACAAATATAGAGAGGCAGGGTCAGATATACAATATAGATGTGTGACAATCTTATTCACACACCACAATGAGAAATCAATAAAAGAGAGAAAGCTCGGTGAGAAAAACAAGACGAGGAAGGCAGACTGATTCATTGTATCAGTATATCCCTCGGGTGACTCAGGAATACCAACAAGGCGAGTCTTCCCGGGGTGTCGCGGCCAGCTGGGCGGCGGGCCTCTTTCCTGCCGGGAAGTAATTAACCTATGTCCACCAGCAACATAGGAAGGCTTTAATTATTCTCACTATCTATAGCAGGAACACAAGCTGGTTTTACTGTATCTGTTTTGCTCCTTAGCTCTCACGGATATAGGTTGCAGTGTTGTATGACTTAATGTTTCAGCGTGAGCCCTGCAGAGGAACAGATGCTCCCCAACGGCCTGGGGCGGGTGGGGAGGGCGGCCTCTATATCCTCCTCACACACTGAATAAATATTAGTCGATCACTGATGTTTGATGTCGGTACTGCGGGGTGTTATGTCGAGGAGCCGAGGTCATTCAGTAAAAAAAGGATATAAGTTGTGACTTGCATTTCTGTTATGATTTAAAAGATATATGGTAGGCCTAGGTGCTTGTAGGGCAAGGGGTGGGGAGCCACACGCCTTCATATGTGCTGCAGCCCCTTATTCACCTGAAGGGTAAAGACATGCCGTGCTAATACTGGCGTTACTCTGGTGACAGCCTCGGTCAGCGCATTACGGTACGGGATGGTAACTAATGATGATGGAGTTTTCCTCAGTATTTCCAAGGGCAACCTCCATTTGGACTTAAGCGATAGGCCTAAGACATTAATCAAACGAAACGATATGTTGTGAGGCATCCCTAGGCCTACTCTTCTACAATACTGCGACTCCGTAACAATTCCTGCCACTGATCACGAAGGCGTCGACACCAGCAGCACCTCAGGATAGGCGGAGGGGAAGGGCTCGCCGGCCTGTCCTCCATCAGCCTCGGGGAAGCCAGCTGGCGTCACGGAATCCAGACCGAACGTAAAGTGTGGGAAGACCGAAGCCCTGAAGAACTTTTCCAAGACTATGCACTGGAGATAGGCCTACGTCATGCCTTGCCTTAACCCTTCCCAATTGTGCTTGGTTTCTTAACCCTCTGGTGACAAACTTGTTCGATTCCTCACCGCCGACAAAGGTTTCATGTAAGTTGTAATGGTGAGAGTAATGACGCCGCTCCCTCCTCTGCTCTCCTCTCCTAACTCTTAAAACTAAAGCGTAAATTTTGTTAGGCAGTCATTTCCGGGTTCCTGCGTTCCTGTCCCGCCCTCTTCCATGGCATAAAAAAAGAAGCCTCCGAGATATAGGTCTAATTCTCCAGCCATGCAGTCATTCGTGAAAAAAAGAGCCAAACACTAACCTTTGGGTTCAACGACCTCATGTTTTTCTTCCCATTTCAGGATAAGATCGCTCAGAAAAAAGAGAAAAGAAAACTAGGGTCAGGGAAGAACAACGTTAGAGGTCAAATAGATAACACCCAATAATTTAAGCTCACAGAAAAATTTCGAGTCTGAATAAATATAATAATAAAAAATACTTCAGCGATAACAAAATGGTATACATTTTTGAAAATATTATTTTGTCACTGCGTTACCTTTGCCTCAATATTTTCCCTCTTCTGTGCCTCTCTATTCCTCCATCGCCCTCTTCCCTCACCCCAAAAACCAGGGTTATCCCACACAAAAGTAGCAACACATTGTAAATCAGGAAGAACGTGGCTCATCCCGCGGGCTGCCGGGGGCCTGAAGCTCGCCCTTCTCACCAATTATTCTCACGTTTCCCGGACATTCCTCACCGTCGCCAGCTCTCCCTCAAAGTAAGGTGATCCGCGCAAACCATTAACTCCATAATTTGTAACGCATAGACAAAAAAAGAAAGGTCCAGCCACCCTTCCGTTGTGCTCGCGTGATATATGCTCTGGAAAATTCGGCGCCGGAAATTTTAATAAGAGGAAGCAGAGCGGTCATTAATTTTTCGGCCCTACGGTTCGGTCAGCAGTGTCGTGGTCCTGTGGTTCGTATAAGTGGCGACTTCCTAAGGGTATCATGGTGTTAACAATGCACGGAAACAGACCGCGGTTTTATGTGATAGAGGCAGTTGTCCTTCATCCTTGTGTTATGATTCTGTTCCTGTTTTTTTTTTCTCTCTCTCTCTCTTTCTCTTTTATTGTAACTCCCATTGCTTATACTTTGATATGTCGCACATGTCTTTCAACTGCTTTCCACACCCACCCACCACCCTCACTCACCCTGTACTCTCATCCTCTCCCCCTCCTTCACCCTTTCATCCTTCCATCTCACCTTCCCGCTTATCACCTGCCTCCTACACCTTGGTCTTCCTTCCTCCTCCTCCCTACTCACCCCTCCTCTCCCCCCAAGTCCGTGAGGTCAAACAAGGGAGAGGAACCCAGAGGAACCCAGCCAGCCGCGACACCCCAGATCCTAACGTCTAACCTCTTCATTAATTACGTCGAGCCTGACTCCTGAAATCATCCTTCGTTCTCTCCTAATTGCCTTCTGTTAATGATCCGGCGATCACTGCGGCCAAATTAATGATGATAGTACTCCACCCCTTCCTAGACTATGTCCTCTCCTGAAACCTTTCTCCAGTCTTTCTCCAGTCTTTCTCCAGTCTTTCTCCTCTCTCCGCCGTCGTTTCTCAAGGTGGGTGGGGAGTGTGGTGGCGGTGAGAAGTGGCGCGCGGATGGCAAAGAGGAGGCGGACAGGTAGGCAAGGGGGAAGGTACCGAATGTGAATGACAGCGACAGGTGTGGTAAAGGACCCTCCCTACTCCCTCCCCTTCCCACTCTTCTGCCTTCTGCTCCTACTACTCACTCCTCTCCTCTTTCCATTATTCTTCTTCGACTTCATATATTTCTCTACCGTCATGAGAAAAATAACAATGCCAGTGAGATGTAGTGTAGTGTAGTTCTTCGTGTGTGTGTGTGTGTGTGTGTGTGTGTGTGTGTGTGTGTGTGTGTGTGTGTGTGTAGGCCGGTGGGTGGATGCGTGTGGGTGTGTGACGTATCATTTTTTTTTTTCTGACGTGGATGTGGGTGATTTCTATGTATGCGATAAGGTGTACGGGTAGGCCTAAATATTTTGTAGTTTTTATATGTGTGAAAGGTGTGTTTGCGTATATGCGGGTCTCCCTGTGTGTGTGTGTGTGTGTGTGTGTGTATGCTAGCATGTTGTACGACTACTATGTAAGTTCATCTGTGTCTGTCTGTCTCTCTGTATATGTGTGTGTGTGTGTGTGTGTGTGTGTGTGTGTGTGTGTGTGTGTGTGTGTGTGTGTGTGTGTGTGTATGTGTGTGTGTGTGTGTGTGTGTGTGTGTGTGTGTGTGTGTGTGTGTGTGGCCTCAAGCGTTTTTGTGTATGGGAGCGACAGAGACAGAGGGAGATCGAGAGAGAGAAAAAGAGAGATGAAAGCCCGTTCTGGTGCGGAGTATGTATAGTCAAAACAAGGGACCCATACACTGACTGAACCACACAAAAGGCCTACAGGAAAACACCACAAAGTAAAAGTCAAGGTAATAGTGAAAACAAAAAAAATATAGAAAATCAAGCATTCAAATCACTGGTCAATAAAAGAGGAGCCATACACTGAACCACAAAAAAAACCCGAAAAAAAGCCTATAGGAAAATACCGTAAAGTAAATAAAAAAAAATCGTGAAAAAAAATAATAAGAAAACAAGCAGAGGCCAAAGTTAGGTTAAGGATAAAAGGTGAATAAAAAATAAAGGGGAAACTGCTTAAGTAACACAGGATTAAAAATAACACTGGTTAATAGATGGAAGTGGAAGGAATGGAGTGGGCAAAGCGGGGAGAGGAGGTGGATAATGAGGTAATTGATGCGGAGAGAAGCAAACACAGACGAAAGGAGGGGAACTGGCGGACGAGGAGGAAGAGGAGGAGGAGCAGGAGGAGAAGGAGAAGGAAAGGAGGAGTAGGAGGAGGTGAGAGAGGGAAGGTAAGGAGGAATTAGATCAATATAACAGAACAAAAAGGGAACTGAGAGAAGGAAACAGGGGTAAATAGAGGGCGAAGAGGAAAAGGAGGAGGAGGAGGAGGAGGAGGAGGAGGAAGAGGAGGAGGAGGAGGAGAGGAGAGAAGAACGTGTGGGTAACGCTACCAGAGTCATCGCTAAGGGAAAATGGGAAAGAAAGGAAGAAAAAGAGGACAAACAGGAAAAAAAAACAGAAGACAATGACGATGGCAACGATAACGACAACAAATATTAATACGAATAAATGGATGAGAGGGAAGAAGAGGCAGCAGGTGGATGACAAGTGGCTAATGGAGGACCGGTGCTAAGACGAAAAACCCCACGAAATAATACCCTTTGGCGGCGACAACACGAGACAGAGACAGAGGAATCGCGTTTCTACTCCACGACCTGACCTTACACGACTAGCGGACGTGAATGACAGCGCTTTTATGAGGCGATATTTGCTGCAGTCCGTCCACCCGCTGCATTAATTGAACTTGCTATTATAACCAGGAAAAAAAGTCGAGGAAGGAGGATGAGGCGACGCAATTGTTGTGGTTCGCCAAAGGTCGCACTTTCTCTCCTGGACTCACTTAATAGATCACGAATTTTGCTGAGTTCACGCACCGGAACCTCTGGATGCTGACGGCCCTCCCTCGCAAGCGGTGGCAACGTTAACCTTTCAGCTACAGCAGGAACCGAACGAAAGATAATTAACGAGGAAGTGAACGCCAGTGACACCAGTAAATAGGGCGCCGTGTAAACAGTAAAAAATGAGACAGACGAGAAAAAAAAAAAGAAGAAGAAAAGAGACAAAGAAGAGACAAGTCCAGTGAATGCGTCTTTCCTGGAAAATAGTGAAACCTACACTCAACAAAAGCAGAGTTATTTACGCCCTTCCCTACCTGTAAGAGTCACGTGCAGAAAATCAGGTGTAACTGATGCACAAGTCAAGTGTGAAAAGGTCATACATGAAGCCTCCCAATCAGATCGGTCGAGATGTGTGTGACAGGAATCGAATGTCGCAAGCAGGAGATGCAGCTCATTAACAATCCAGGAAGCTTGCTGCATACGGAGGGGGGACACAGAAAACAGCGGGGTGTGGCTATATTAAACATGCGGCAGTCTGCATATTTATTATAGTTCACATTGGTATATTTAAGGTATCAGTGGCCAGCGAGACAAGAAAGTGTAGCTGTCAGGTATAACAGACAGGTGTACGGACAATATACACGGCGAGAGAGAGAGAGAGAGAGCGAGAGAGAGAGAGAGAGAGAGAGAGAGAGAGAGAGAGAGAGAGAGAGAGAGAGAGAGAAGGAGAGAGAGAGAATTCTTCAGGTGCAAGCGAGCGTGTGTCAGTTTGTATGCGTATGTGCGTATGATTTGCAATTCAATGAGGTATGTGGCTGAGTGGATTAAGGAACCATTAGGCTAAGGATGGAGGCAGATGTAGTGTTGGTTCGAATCCCTGATACCGGGTAGACGCTCACTTATTTACTTTACACAAGAGACCAATGATTTATCGAGTCTTCCCAATCACTTACATCGCGTCTTGCCGTAGTAACTTTTCAAGAAGTGCTCTCATATACAATAACACTTCGCTAACACTCTGAGAATTTGAGGTAACGTAGTGAGGGTCTAGGCTTAAAAGTTCGCGTTATTCGTGTCATCTTCACCGCCTTCTTGATTCCCTAGGACTGACTAAAAGTGAAGCGACGCAAGACTCATGCCATCCTCTTCCATCTGCGGCATTACAAGGGAAACTCAAACGAACACATGACCATCAGAGTACATGCTCGAAAAAAAGGGATGAGTTTGTGTTTCATCATCCTCTCCCTCTCTCTCTCTCTCTCTCTCTCTCTCTCTCTCTCTCTCACTCTCTCTCTCTCTCTCTCTCTCTCTCTCTCGCCCGCACGGCCTATCAATGCGGCTGCGTTAATCGAGGGATGACTGGCATTACAGCGAGGCCTTCACGGATGCCTCCTAACCCTTTCATGCCGTGCTCTTAGGCCTACCCGGTAAAACCCTCAGCCTACTCAGCCTTCCCTTCGTAAATTCCTCCCTCATCACTCCTTCCCTGCCATCCACCATAGCAGTATATCCAGTTTTTATTTATTGTATTTTTTGCTTGTATTTTTGCATGTGCTCATCCACGTAACCTTAGAATAATCCCTGGGCAGTCATGCAGAGTCATGGGGATTGGAGCAATTTTTCTAACCCCGTTAAACTCACACACATACACATACAAAAAGACTCGCCATTACATTCCTTCCTCAACGATCCCTAGCTAGATCTCGTCCCTCACAGTATAACACGTTTTTATCTGTTTTTTTTTCTAAGCATTTGCACTTATAAGTACGGTCAACCTGGTGAATACTAATCTGAGTTCAATCACGTAGCTTCATGGACACTCACGCAATCATGCACACTTTCTATCGCCCGTAAACTCACACGCAGACTCCGCATAACTAAAAGCTCACGTTTCTTTTGTACCTTATAACTCAATCCTGCATTAGCTCGGCTTTTACTGTCTTACATAACCACATGAGAAAATAAATACCAATAAATAACCGATGAGGGCAAGAGTACACGTTTTCAGATCTTTGGCAATACGCGGTGGTCTTGCCGGGGTCACTTGAGGGAATACTTTATGAATACGCCTAATAGCGGCTTGACAGCTCCTCATATTTCTACTCATGAAGTAATGGAGTGAAGAGCAGCAGGATGGAAGAAGGGAGATGGTCTGTATTTGCTGGGAATTATCTACTGTCTCAAGGGATCACTCTCTTATTTTATGCCTCAGCAATGGACAAGGCAAGCAGTGTGCGCTCGTCCAGCATAGTCGTAGTGGCGGTGTGGTGTGTCCGGAGAGCAGCGCCGGTCTTTGTGCTGATGGAGAGAGAACTGTTTATCTGTATCCATGAATTGTATGCACTCACTTCTGCCGTCAGAATTATTGTCTTCAAGAATAGGGTTAATAAAAAATGTGTGTGATTAATTAATTAGAGTGACGTAACTAATCTACTCGTTATAAGTTAATGATATAGTTATTATTACTATTAGTATATACTTTTGTTACAACAATAACAACAACTACAACGACTACTACTTACAACTACAACTATTACTAACATCATCACCAGCACCAACACCCGCCAAGTTCCTTTTAAGGCAACAACTCTACCATGTACCCAAATGAAGCAGAATTTACAGCCACGCACGCATCTTACAAACAATTTACTTCCCTCACCCATGCACCGGCGAGTCCGTGCCCTCATCCTCCCATTGCCAGCATCTTCATACCCTCCAAAACATGCCACGGTTTTCCGCGCTACATTCTCTCTTCCTTTAAGTCAGGTCGACAACATATATTTTCCCCTCCCCTTTGTCCACTCCCATCCCTTATCGGTCCTCAGCCTCCGCTCCTCCTGAATCTTTCCCTTGGCGCCATCCCTTTCATGCAACACAGCTTCCACCTCGCAACAATTACCTTAGTTTTATTTAGCCTCTCATTCCGCTAAGTACAGTGGCGATCTTATAGGATTACGTATCGATCTCCCACCTCCTCCCTACTTCGTTACATTATTCCGAGTGTCTTCCTTTTTTCTCCCCTCGCTACCGGGTAATTAATGGTGTAAAATGGACCAGCAATCAAGAAGGGTCCATTTACTGTCATTTCCTTAATCAAAGTTTGCAATTAGATGGTTACTGAGTTGATCACGCCCACAACTCTCGGATGCTTACACAACCGGAAGTTCTGAGAGGATAAAGGAGGAAAAATGTGGATGTGACAGGTTCTTCCTTTGTATATTCCTCCTCCTGTGAGTGTTGTGATTTGCTGTGTGCTGTTTTTCATCGTTAGCGCAGCGAAGAACACTCTCTATAATTGTCCCAGAAATACTCACTGTTAACAGCCTACGCAAACAAACAAAATGAAAAAAAAAGAGAGCCTCATTTCTCTTATTCTCTCTCAACGCACGTACACACACACACACACACACACACACACACACACACACACACACACACACACACACACACACACACACACACACTTTTTATGATATTTAATCCCGAGTAGGGCATCAAACTTTCTCCACCGTAACTCTTCTCTAACAAGGTAAAACTCCTTTCCCTTTCTGCCAAAGAGTCTGTGCTCTTCCTGCCGTAGGTCAACCCAGAATTAATGTTAAAACTGTGAATTTTATTTCTCCACCTATCACTGGCAGTACATGTAATGGAGGGCTGCGCATGTCTATACCAGAAAACTATGAATACATGAATATCATATCTGGGACCTTTCCTCAATTACTCACGTGTTGCAGGCAGGGGCGCTGGAACATTTACTCGGGCACGTACCTGGAGGGCAAGACAGACATACATTAGAATATGACATGTGAACCTCCGTCCGGGATGAGAGGGGAAGGAAAGACGCTGGGATGCACTGATAGGTTTTATTGTTCGTCATGAAAGTAGTTTATTAATCAAGGAATATTAAACATGCGCGCCTTAAAATAAAAAGTATCAAAGCGAAGGTAGTGCTAGCAGTTGTAATACTAGTGACTGCATGATGGAAGTGGGAAGAGGTGGTGGTGGTGGTGATGGTGTTGTTAGTGGTGGTGGTCGTGTGCATGCTTCACAGTAAGTGATAGTTTCTGAGTAAAACATTGTAACAAGGGAACACAAGAGTTACTGACAGTAGTTAACACACCCTGTTTGTCACATTTTTTTTTTCTCTCTCTCCATAACAACAAACCGTGTGTAAGATGTGACCGACAACACACTGTTGGGGAGGTAGTAGGCTGAAGCGGTCACACTCTAATGGAAAAAAAATAAATAAGTAAAAACTTCTCTAGGAATACTAAGGAAAACTTCACAATAAACAATGGTTATGATTTTTTAATGCAATAATGAAATAGTGACTACTAAAGCGTCTTTGTAAATGTAATGAACTCCACCACATAAGACCTCCCTTTCTTTGATGGTATTATTAATTAGACCTTGATGGCAAGTCTCACTTGTAAAGTCTACTAATATCACGTGAAATAAATAAAAAAAATTGCGTTACCGACGACTAGAGGTATTTTTCCCTATTAAGATGTTATTCATTGTTAATCATACCATCGGATACTCCCTCGTGAACAATAAGATGGACAGCCGAATAAGGAAAGTTAACGGATATAAGATGAAGTCACTGGTAACAACGATAACTTTTATGAAGTGAGGATAAAATGACACCAGAACATCTTACATTAAGCCAAGAACTAGAGATGCAAACACGACCACAACAGACAGGCAGGGATACGGTAATTGAGAAGAAAAGCGAAAGTAAGAACGGGATTCAGGATAGGAGACAGTAACAAAGAAAGTAAATAGATAGGAGATTCTAATAAGGGAGAAGGAAAAAGGAGGAGAAAGAGGAGGAGGAGGAGGAGGAGGATGCAGTG
>NC_087162.1:1645000-1697500 GCF_035594125.1 Scylla paramamosain | reverse complement strand
CTGAGAAGAGCCTGAGCATTTAATTCAACAGAAGGAAGCAACAAGGAGAGATGATGTTTGAGAAGCGTCTGTCATTGAGGTGATAAAGAAAAAGTGCACCCAAGACGCAGAAATGAGTAAGCCCAAAAGAAACGCAAGCAGGAAAAAGCCTGATCGGGTCATGAGTGTAAAGCAAATCTTGAACGTTCCCTCCATACCGACAGCCAGTCCCATAAATGCCTTACAAGATGGGCGAGAGGCAAGAACACACAAAACCTCCCTTCAAATCCCCATCACAAGCACTCCGCTCTTCCTCCGCCGCAAATCCTACAGACGTCCCCTGAAGGCAGACATCCACTGACGTTTTTATACTGGTTTATAGTGGCGTCGTTGCACTCGCCAGAAGGGGACTATATAACCTCACTGTTCCTTAGCAAACTATCTACTGTAAACACGTCACTCACACGAGCCAGCTGGTGTCACACAACTGCCACACAAAATGCGGTCTTAAGCCAGAGTTTTGGGAAGGCCATGATCGGTCACGGCTCCAACTTCATCGGCGACATTATTGGCGACATCAAGGCTTTGCTACGTGAACAACTAAGACTCGCGCGCCCCTAAATAATCCACGAGACAAGTGAGTTATTCGAAAACTATCCTGGGTCTCAACCTTCCCCTCGTAAAGTGGACGAGTCGCTCATCTCTCTGCTATAAAGACAACAAAGAGAGAGAGAGAGAGAGAGAGAGGAGAGAGAGAGAGAGAAGAGAGAGAGAGAGAGAGAGAGAGAGAGAGAGAGAGAGAGAGAGAGAGAGAGAGAGAGAGAGAGAGATAGAGAGAGAGAGAGAGAGAGAGAGAGAGAGAGAGAGAGAGAGAGAGAGAGAGAGAGAGAGAGAGAGAGAGAGAGAGAGAGAGAGAGAGTAAATATGTCTTTCCTATACCTCCTTAAATATTTGGCTTGCCGTCATACCACGTAGATTGATTGGCATATACACAACGTTTCAATACAAGCACACTGGGAAAGACTCGACAAAAATAGTCCCTGAAACAAATGAAATGAACGCAAGCAATAAATACAGTAGTGAGCCCTAAAGCATATGTCACCCCAATCTCGGCAGCTCGGGGGTTCAAGGGGGAGGGAAATACTGAAAAGGGGGGAATGTGAGAGGAAAATGAGTGCCGAGGGGTGAAGGGGTGAGGCTTACAGACAGATGAGGGATGGAAGCCGAAAGAGAGTGATGATAAACGAATGAAAGAGGCGAGGAATGTGGAATGAAAGGTAGGGTGGTAAGGGGCCAAGAGGAAGGGATGGGGAGAGGGATGGGGAGTGTCAGAGAGTGTGGGTGAGCCAAGCATTACGGGAAACTGAACAAAGGGTGCTCGCCGCGTGGAGACAGGCGGGCTGTTGGCCGGTGCCGCACTGCAGAAACTGAGCGTTCACTGAAAATGGGAAAATAAATGGATTGAAGAGAGGGTCAACTATGAGGTAAGCAGCGGCTCTTATCCCCACGTCTTCCTGTCGCTCTTCATCTTAATGTTCCTCTTATTCTCGTCGTCCACCTAAACCTTTCTTTTCTCTCTTGCCTCTCCTACTCCCCCAATCTCTACTTCCCTCACTATGAGATAAACAGAAGCTCTTCTTTCCTTTTCTTCCTCATTCTTTTCTCTTATTTATCCTCAACGTTTATTTTCTTTATCCACCATACTCACCGCTCAACTCCTAACCTCCTGCCACTTTCATTTCTAGTATACTGATATCGCAGGAAAATTACTTCGATTTCAGTGGGAGAGTAACTGTGAGTCTAACTAAAGGTAACTATATTTTAAAATCGATTGGCAGCGATAAGGCTAGAAAAAATGGTCCTAAATCTCTATTGCCTGTCACTTTCAGGTTTGGTATACGAATATCGCGATTACAATGACAAAATAAATGTAAATGTAACTAAAGGTATCAATGTTTCAAAACAGACTGGTAGCGGTGAGGGAAATTAACCGCAAACTGACATTAATCTACCTAAGAGGAAAACCGCGTCCGAGGTCCGCTGTGCTGCCGGAATGAGTCGCACGTGTGAATGATGCTCTGACCCGGGCCGCTCCACACGACTAAGCTGCGCCGTTCTGTTAATGTCAAGGCATGACAGCGCCGCGTCATGATATGTCAGCCAAAGATCACGCGGTCATTTGTCAAGCACGAGCAATTTCTTTTTTGTTGTTTATTCCACTTTCGCGCAAATTGTTTCACTGTAGGGACGGATGCTGGTCGACGAATTGACTTTTTCGTTATAGTCACCTACGTTTTTCTCCTTTCTTTCGTTTGAGATTACATGTTACTTTAATGAAACTGAAGCGTAAACAAAAACACGTCTTTTCTTGTAACTCAGAGGAGAGAAGGAGTGATGGGGGGTGGAGTAGTTGTGGTGCCTGTGGTGGACGAGAAATGTGGCAGTGAGACGTGGTGACTGTGGGCAAATACAATGACACCACTAGCAATACATAAAAGTACATACAGTGTAGAGTAATGATGTGATAATGAATGAGGATGAAAAATAAAACAACCGTGTGGCAAAAAAAAAAGAATAAAAATAAATAAACATATACTAAAAAACAATTCAATAATCAAACGAAAATCGAGCAAACAAAAAAAAAAGTAAATATTGACACAAACAAACATTATGGATCACCTATATTTAACAGTGTGTGTGTGTGTGTGTGTGTGTGTGTGTGTGTGTGTGTGTGTGTGTGTGTGTGCTCGCGCGTGCTGTCCCATTGCAGGACGCAGAGAGACGCGATGTGGCGAGGTGAGGGGTGGGAATTAAGGCAAGGGGGACGAGGGGAGAGATTATGAAGGCAGAGCGGGGCGGGGAGGAGGAAGCTCTACGGGTGGTGGACATAGCTTTTCATTATCTCCCCGTTGCTAAGTGCCGGATCTTCTTAGGGAATCTGCTCGTGGTCTATTTTTCCGGCCTACTGGAGGGGAAAAGCGAATTTCGGTCATCAGGAAAAATGGATCCATCTATTACGGATTTATACTTGATATTCACGGCCCAGACTCCGCGACTCCCCTACATTCACCAAACCAAACAGCAATGTGATGTAAAGTGTATGATTTAATAAGGTCTTAAACGCTTAATTTTCTCCTACGCAAGCTTTCTTTCAGGAGTTCAGTGACCGTCCTTTGTGGCAAGAGAGTAGTGTTTTTTGGGGGGAGCAGGGGCAGGGGAGGGGGGAAGATGAGACGGCTTATAAGGTGACGATACGAATATTAATAAAAGTATTACTATTTCTTATGTCTGAATACTGTAAATTTTTTTATTTTCTTATCTCTTCGCTTTTTATTATGACCTTCTTCTCAGTATCAGTTCTAAAGCTCTTGGAATATTAACGACATTTACATATATGCAACTCACAAGGTTAATATTTGTTACGTATTCATTGCAATATCAACGCTTCTTTTTTTTTTTTGTACTCAGTGACTGTTTTTTTTTTAATTAGTTCTTTTTTAAACTTAGCCAGCATAATTATTTTTGCATAAATACTTTTCTAATCATGAATTCGCTAAACTTCACTTTGAATTTTCTTTCTTTTCCTCCTCCTTTTCCTTTCTATATCTCTCACTCTTTTTCTTTCTTCTCTTCCAGCTCCTCCACCTTTATCTCCCTCTTCAAACTACTTCCTTCATCTGATAGGACGATCCTCTCCTCCTTCTTCCCCTTTACTGCTCATCTGACTCAGTTTCCACCACTTTCCTTTCTCCCGCCTTCCTCTTCTTCCCCTCCGTAACCTCTGCCTCCATGACGACCCTTCTGCCCCCCTACCCTTCCTCCCTTCCTCGTTCCATCCCTCAGGCCGCCAATTCTGGATGAAGACGAGGCAGCTACGTCGCGTTCCTCGTCTTTATGAACCTCGGCAACAAGTGTGGGAGTGCTGCCGGGGGAGGGGCAGGGAAAGGGGGAAATGAGAGAGAGAGAGAGGTGAAAGGTAGAGTGCAAAAACTTCAGAGGGAGAAGCGTGTTTGTGATACGATTAGTGTGTTTGTTAATCGAGATGAGAGGTGAAAATATTTGCTTGGTTTGGAATGTTAATTTGGTGAGTATAAATCTTGTTTTTTTTTTTTCTATGTTCAAAGTCTTAAACTCTGCAAATCAGTATAAAAGTTAATTTTCTAGTCATATATAATATTTACAGTTCATCATAGAAAGCAGAGATTTTAAATATTGCTTTCTAACTAAATCTTTCCTATTCAGTCTTTACATCAGTCTGTGTCAAATGTAACGTCACTGGACTCCAAGAATGTTTCAGCATATCTTACCTCAGTAACAGAGAAAACGGAGAGTACATCCACTACTGGAACATACCTGGGGAAGAAGAAAAATATAGGTTAGGCAATGTTATCCCAATGATTAGGTATGTGTAGCTTTTTTTTTTTCTTTTGTAAGCAATTCCTGTGTCTTACAATAAAAGGGAGAGTAAGTAATGTTGTCCCTGTTGTCCTGAACACGAATGAGAAGGGTGAACACAATAAGTGCTGTGTGCGTGTGTACAGACTTTGTAAATTCAACTAACCAGCACAGTCATCAGGCGTCAAGAGACCTACATGCCTGCACGGTAGTAAAGCCACATCAATGCACCATCAGTCCCTCATTGCTGCCGGGGTGCGATTGACTGCCTTAATATCAATGAATATTAATCACATTATTCTTGAAAAACGATGTTCGTCCTCACAAACAACATTTTCATGAACATAAAATCAATCTTTTTACTTTTAATTCAATTGCACATCTTGATGATTTATTGTTGTCATATGTACGTATTGCCCAAGAATTACCTGAATGCTCCTCCTCAGGACTGTGAAGAGCTCAATGTGCCAGGTGGGAACAGTGGCAGGTGTGGTGTCTCCAGGTAACCACAGGTAAACTGGACAGGTAGCGTGCGTTCAGTAATTACCCAGGTGGGCTGCGTGCCGTCGAGGGGGTTTTTACCAGCACCTTCCAGTCCCCCTCCCACCAACGTGTGTGTGTGTGTGTGTGTGTGTGTGTGTGTGTGTGTGTGTGTGTGTGTGTGTGTGTGTGTGTGTGTGTGTGTATGTCGGTGGGTGGGTGGGTGGGTGAGTGAGTGTTTGAGTGGGTGAGGGCTTGTGTCCATATCCAAACCCTTTTATATACGATTGCACCAGAGGATTTCAACAATATTAAAAAAAAAAAAAAAACTGACGATAACATAACATATATAAATTTCCATTTTCGTTTCCAGCGTTGCTTCGTAAAGAAAAGACTAATTATGTGGAAATAATGAAGAATAAAGGCGGTGACAGAGGTGGGAGTAGGCGGGTCTAGGCGGTGGGCGGAGAAACGCTCAAGTAAATTACGTCTCTCATACGTTTCTTTCTTACGCCCTCCTGGTGGTTTGTGTGGAGCGAGGAGAGGAAAAGACGGCTAGGGAGGCAGGTAGGGAGGAGAGGAGAGCCAAGGAGAAAGAGAAGCCATGAAGATATGGTGAGAGGAAAGATGACAAATGAGCGACAGGTCAGGAAAGAAAGAGAAGGAGAAAGTGCGGTAGAAGTTTAATTTGAGAAAGAAAAGTAAAGAAAAAGTTAGCGCAAGAAGGAGTAATAGGTTTAGGAAGCAGTAAGAAAGATAAGAGAAAGAAGGAATGAAAAATACGACAAATTCCTGCATCTCTTCTTTTCTCTAATATCATCAAAAGGTATAAAGCGTCAACACAGTGCGACGGCAACAGAGGTACAAGTAATAAGCTATTCAAATTACTATATATATTTTTTTTTTACATTTTAAATACGATTTTTTTTATTCATCACAACAACTGAGCATACCTTTCCCTACATTGAATATAAAAGAAATGTGAAGGGTTACCTGTTATTTACAGATATAAAGTTGTTATTGTATTTGTTTTTTTGTTTTTCTTTTATGAAATATTCCCCTCCAATGATTCTCATTTTATATAATTGACTTTTTCTAGGTGACTGTAACTGTTTGATTAATATGTGTGTGTGTGTGTGTGTGTGTGTGTGTGTGTGTGTGTGTGTGTGTGTGTGTGTGTGTGTGTGTGTGTGTGTGTGTGTGTGTGTGTGTGTGTGTGTGTGTGTGTGTGTGTGTGTGTGTGTGTGTGTGTGTGTGTGTGTGTGTGTGTGTGTGTGTGTGTGTGTGTGTGTGTATGCTTATGCGCGCTGCAATATTCGGTATTACCCAACGTTTACTCTACATGCGTATTCAAAATTGTGTTTCGTTTTATGACAAATGAGTGTT
The DNA here is from genome assembly GCF_035594125.1 of Scylla paramamosain. NCBI lineage: Eukaryota > Metazoa > Arthropoda > Malacostraca > Decapoda > Portunidae > Scylla > Scylla paramamosain. Next base: position 1,691,260 of record NC_087162.1, on the reverse strand, counting down.
TGTATACACAGACACACACACACACACACACACACACACACACACACACACACACACACACACACACACACACAACTAAATTTCCACAATGATTTAGATGCAGGCTACATTTATTTACACAATTTGGTGGTGATTATCCCCGCTGATTGTGATATGAGCAAAATGTGCGTGTCTACTTGTCTGCACAACTGCGTAGTCTGAGGCAAAGATGTGAGGCTACCGAGGGAGGGTGCGTGAGGGAAGAATACTGTCACCCCCAACACACTACACTTCTTTCGCTTCTACTTAAAACATCTGCCTTACATTGTATCACATTCTTTTAAACTAGTACAATATGCTTGCTTCTTTAACTGCTACCACTGACACTGATGTACGTGACAGCAGGTCGAAACATCCTCCTCTTCCTCTTCCTCCCACATATCCAACCCACTTTCCCTTCCAGACAGACAGACACACACACACACACACACACACACACACACACACACACACACACACACACACACACACACACACACACACACACGCACGCACACACCTCAATACCTGCAGCACAAAAACACAAGGTCTCGTGACTGCATGCTTCCTCCCACATCCTCTATCAGACCTCCTTTGTTGTTGCCGTTGTTTTGCTACCCCCCCCCCACCTGCTAGCTGAAGGAAACAAGATATCTATGAGCAAGAGACGGCAACATAGGAATCACTCAATCGATGGTATACTAATGTGAGCGCAACCTGACGCCGGCGGAGGATAGATCGTGTGGGTCTTAACTATGTACGATGGAATAAAGGGAGCCTCTAGGAGTGTTCTAATTACCAAGGCTGATTATAGGTTTGCCAGAGTTGATCCATCACCGCCCGCTAGCCACCGTGTCTCCTGCTTCGTGGCTCATAATGACGCTATAATTGCCTGCTTGGGATACAGTAATTAGGGGATGATTATTACCTCTGTGGCTCCTAACATCGAAAATATTATATACTCTCCGGTCTCTAGGAGTGTCATAATTACCTTCTTTTTTTTCTTTTTTCTTTCTTTTCTCTTCCTTCCTTCTGTTTAGATCGTTCTCCATGTAAGGTAAGAAGGAAAGGAAAGACTGTGTGTGTGTGTGTGTGTGTGTGTGTGTGTGAAGCGCCTCGTAAACACGCTCCACGCGACCTTCGACACCAGACGATGTGCATGAAAAATTGACAGTCATTTTCTTACCTTCTGGCAACAGGATCGAAGAAGACATAAAATCTCTCGCTTATTCATAATGCCTGACACTGGGAACGCACCCACACATGACGCACTCACACACACACACACACACACACACACACACACACACACACACACACACACACACACACACACACAGTCCAGTATCCAGTATTAGTCGGCAATAACTCACACATCCAACAAGCCAATAACAACCCAGTGAAAGCTTAAATCACCCATGACCAACCTGTGATTACCTAGACTTAACTGCCATTTGCACTTTGCCTCCCCTACTATTATCGCAGGAGCCTAAAGCGTCCCTAACCACCCCTTGTACTGGTATCCGCGCCTTCGCAAGCCTTAAAACCACCTTAAAACTACCTCATTCTAAGGATTGGCTTGTCTTTATTAACGCTGAGGCCTGAACCACATCCTGCTGGCTCACACTTCACGAGTTCTTGCTTCAATTCGTCCCTCAGAGCAACAAAAGATGGGAAAAAAGTGTTATGTAATTCAACGGTCCGCCCGTGACTCGTTCTCAGTATCCTTATTCTCTCTCTGGTTTATAATGTTGTTAATTTTGTACCCCCTTTGTGTATATTTGTTAAAGTCATTATTTGACCTTTAGTTTACTGTGCTATTTGTCGTGTCATATATATGTACTGTCTCTCTAACAATATTCTCCCTTTTTTTATTTTTCTTCTACTCGCCTCGAAAGTCTTTCCTTCTAGCTACTTTTAATGAATTTCATCACACTCTCCCTTTCATTATAGTATTAGCATGAGCTTTCCCTATTATCGTGACCCCGTTCTCTATTGTTCGTATCCTTTCATCATTCCCCTTTATCATATTTGTACCTTATTTCAGTGTCCTCTCCGCCGCAGTTACGGAAATGGAGCCCCAACTCGATACGCCAATATTAAAGGATCACAATTTTCCCAGAAGAACTACCTGGCCTGCATGCAACGTGACCCGCCGCTGTTCGTCTCCCGTGTAAGCTCCTAAGGTTTATTGGATTAGTAATAATATTGAAACCTGGAGGACAGTTGAATTATAGTGCAGATACAAGATACAACTGAGGGAGATTCGCAGGTAAGCACGTGTTGTTATGATAGAAATGCATGGCTGTAGTAATGCACACAACGCAGAGGGGGTGTGTGAATAATACAAATGCAATAATAAACAAGTTTCTTAAATATCGCGTGGATGGCCGACGAGACTCATCCCAGATTTACTGCAGTGCGAGTCGTGAACAGAAGAATTTGCCTCGTAAAAAAAATATATATGTGCGTCCATCCATTCCGTGCATATATTTCTCGACTGCAGCTTGTAATTTGGTGAGGGACTATCGTCGTGAGTGAGCTATTCATGTTTCATTGGAAGTGAGTGTCGCCTTCAGTATAAACACCAAGCAAAAAAAAAAAAAAAAAAAAACAAATAAATAAATAAAAAATGCTACTTAATAATTAATGAACAAATAAATATAAAAACACCAAGGACTTTGTTTCTCTTTCATGAAGATGATTTATGGGACTGTTGCTTTACATTATGTGGGAAATAGGGACATGAGAGAGAGAGAGAGAGAGAGAGAGAGAGAGAGAGAGAGAGAGAGAGAGAGAGAGAGAGAGAGAGAGAGAGAGAGAGAGAGAGAGAGAGAGAGAGAGAGAGAGTATTTGGAGGGAAAGAAAAAGAAGGATGGAAAGGAGGAAAATGGGGCTGGAAGGGAAAGAAAAGGGAGGGGCAGGAGGAAGATAGGAGCAAGAACACTCAGATAATCGTCATCCTGTGAGGCAAACACCTGTGATTAATGGAAGGCGGCGAGGCGACACCACCACACCGCTGTGACTTGTCGGGAGGGAAGGGAGGGAGAGGAGGGAAACAGAGGAAGAGGAGGCGAGTGTGAAGAGAAAAGAATGAGAAGAGATTGAATAGAAAACGGCAATGGTATGTATGTATGTATGTATGTATTATTATCATCATTATTATTATTATTATTATTATTATTATTATTATTATTATTATTTATTGCCATCACTTTCATCATCATTGTGAAACGAGCCACGACGTACATACCGCCACCAACTAAGACTCTAATACATAAACGTAATAAAAACATGAAATGATTAGAAGTTTTACATAATACTCTCGGTGCAAAAATTCTGTACATAAAAAAAAAATCTGCCTCGTGATCACGAAGACAAGAAAAAATGTTTAAAAGCAGCCTTTTACTAATGACTAGCGATAAACGTCTGTAATATTCAATCTCCCCTCCGTCTAATCACTCTCCTCACATGTTCCGCCTCATCATTATCCCTAAATTATCCGCCACACCAAAAATACGTCAATGAAATGCCGCCCCTCGCTTCCCTCCACACCTAAACGCCACCAGTCAAAAGCCATGCTCTTTTTTTGCTAATCTTCCGAGCTTTCCGTTCCTCTCCCGGTCTGAATGTCCAGGCTGGTGTCCCTCCTTCAGACACACCGGAGGGATTATTGCGAGGTGACGTGAGAGATCAGGAGTGAGGGATGAGGGATGAGAGCGAGGGAGGAGTGAGCGGCGGCAGTGTGTTCCTGGGAATAACATGCGCCTTCTATTTACTTCTCGTGCTCGCTTGCTTCACCTTGTAATTTGTTTTAGTGATTCAAGTCGTTGGTAATATGTGTGTGTGTGTGTGTGTGTGTGTGTGCATGTGTGTGTGTGTGTGTGTGTGTGTGTGTGTGTGTGTGTGTGTGTGTGTGTGTGTGTGTGTGTGTGTACGCGTGTCTGTGTGAAGCGTTCCCATAAACACATTAGCGCTCTACTTCAAACAAACAGAGGCTCATGTGCCGCTCGACTCCCTCGTCCCCTTTGCTTTCCTTGGACACGATTTTTGTCAAACGAGAAGGTTCACCGTCGCTACCAGTTATTTAAAAGCTTTACACAGATGGATTTGTTCTCTTTCCCTTTCTCCTTTCCCCTTAAACCATTACAGCCTTGCCCATTAAAAGGTAATCAGTCATGCTTTTATGGATAGAAGCTATTATATTTTAACCGAAGCCACAAAAGCAAGAAAAAAAAAAGTGAAATATCAATAAATTCAAGGTAGGTTTGGTAAAAAAAAAGTGACAAATGAAAAATAAAACTTGAATCGCTTTAGTAAAAAAAAAAAAAAAAAATACGAGCATTGGGGATTATTACAAATATCGCTGGGAGGAAAGTAAAAATAGCCATATATGTAGAAGTTGAAAAAAAAAATGATACAAAAAACACTAGACAAGACAAAAACAAGACGAAAATACCAAAATATTGCCAGGGATTAAAAAAGGAAAGAGAGAGAGAGAGAGAGAGAGAGAGAGAGAGAGAGAGAGAGAGAGAGAGAGAGAGAAAGAGTGGATTATACTAACAGCGATACAGAGTTATGATAAGGGAGAGGTCAAGGACGGTAAAGAACGGAGGCAGCGTAAACATAGTGAGTAAAAGCAGGAGGGAGAAAAGGGAGCAGGAGGAAGGAGCAGAACAGTGTGTCAACTCGGGATATGGACGAGAAAAATGCGGTCATATTTATTCCGTCACATACCCCGTCGACGCACCAAATTCTTGTCATTTTTCTCCCCTCCTTATCAAAACTTTCCGTGCTTTTTCATTTATCTAGGACTGGAAGGATACGTCATAAAACCTTACTAAAAATGCAATACATCTCTTAACTTTAATTATAACTTAAAATATGACGCACATTTCAGTAAGGATTTTTTTTTTCTCTTTCTCGATGAGGAATAAAGTTTTTTGGGGGATAAAATACATGGAAACTAAGTAATGTGGTTAATATCGAATGAGATGCAAGATTATATCACCTTTCCTTAATAGCAAAACTTTAAAACCACTTAATATATAATGGAGAGCACTTTACTACGTTGCCTAATGTATTACTGAAGACTAGTGTTGCGCTGGATGTTTTTATCCTTTCTTTTCTACTTTCTTTTTATCATTCCTCCCCTTCCTCTAATCCCTTTAATATCAATTAATCCTTCATTGTTTATCCTCAGCCGTCCCCTCTATCTCGGTGGCTTCCACTTTTGTTCTTTTCTTCGCCCTCTTCCTCTTCCTCGTCCTCCCTCTTAGCCAATTAACTTTCCCTCGCCCATTAGTAAAATCGCTGTTTGATTGGTGCCGCGTTAGCAAGGAGAGGTGAGGTGAGGAACCTTTACTGCTCCACTACCTCCCCTCTTCCTCCTCCTCCTCCTCCTACACTGCAAGTCTGTATCTTTGCCCTACATATCCACCCCATCTCTGTCTCTCTCTCTCTCTCTCTCTCTCTCTCTCTCTCTCTCTCTCTCTCTCTCTCTCTCTCTCTCTCTCTCTCTCTCTCTCTCACACACACACACACACACACACACACAGACAGACACACACACACACACACACACACACACACACACACACACACACACACACACACACACACACACACACACACACACACACACACACACACACACACACACACGAGCCACATCCCTTCCTCTCCCTTCCTCCCGCGACAGCATCATCAGCATCAAGGTGGCCACGTGTTACAGATGAGGAAGTTTAAGTTATAACGTTGGTCATTTGTCCCTCCCAGCAGGAGCTCCCCGCTAGGCCACGAGTCGCTGCCAGGGGGACAAATCGAGCCGTGTTTTTTCCCTAGTCTAGATTACTCCCTTCGACAAACGTGTGTACATTCATTACCTCAATCCCCTGAGGACTCGTGTGTGTGTGTGTGTGTGTGTGTGTGTGTGTGTGTGTGTGTGTGTGTGTAGTAGTAGTAGTAATAGTAGTGGTGGTATCGGTGGTGGTGATAGTAGTAGTAGTAATAGTAGTAGTAGTAGTAGTAGTAGTAGTAGTAGTAGTAAACATAAAAAAAAATGCTTGAAGAAAACATACACAAAAAAAAAATACAAAAGAACATTAATGAAAGGACGGACGCAGGGTACAGACAAGAGAAAGGAAGATGAAGACGGCGGGGATAATAAAGGAGGGAAGGGAAGTAGGGAAGGAGAAGGAGGGAGGAAGAGAAGGAGAGTGGCCAGGTGCTAAACATAAAACAAAGCAGGAAGCCATTAACGGTCATTATCTCATACCCAAAATAAACATTATGATCCATGGTGACGTATCAATCCCAGTAGACCAGAGAGAGAGAGAGAGAGAGAGAGAGAGAGAGAGAGAGAGAGAGAGAGAGAGAGAGAGAGAGAGAGAGAGAGAGAGAGAGAGAGAGAGAGAGAGAGAGAGAGAGAGAGAGAGCATATAGACAGATACAGATAGATAAACAGACAACAGGCCAAACAAACAGTCAGATAAACAAATATACAGGCAAACAGATAAACAGGCAGACGTACACACAAAACACACGCACACACACACACACACACACACACACACACACACACACACACACACACACACACACACACACATAAACAAGCAAAACAGACAGACAAATACACAGGAGTGATATACGAGGCTGTGTGACGTAAATTAAATGTCGTGGCACAAAACTAACAGTAATAAAAGATCCCTCGACGAAGTGTACTTTACTGATTGACGATGAAGGAGTTTTATCACCAATAATGAGATACTATTAAAATTTTTTCTTATCCTATTCATAAAAAAAAAAGGAAAGAAGCTGTTTTTTTTTTCCCCCTCAAGTGACTATTTACTTTCGCGGACAGAATAACTATACACGTGCTTCTCCATATATACATAGTAAATTTGATAAAGATACACAATTACGTAACAGAAGCCCATACAAAACTCTAATACACGCACATACACGCATATAAAGAATAAGCTACGTATTCTACAGCACCGGATTACGGGAAGGCAGTATCGATCACCTGTAAACATTGCATGAGAATTATAAGGTAACTCCGTGCCGATACTGGTTACTTAATACACCCTTGACATGGACACGGGGGAAAGTGCGTGTGTTTGTGTGTGTGTGTGTGTGTGTGTGTGTGTGTGTGTGTGTGTGTGTGTGTGTGTGTGTGTGTGTGTGTGTGTGTGTGTGTGTGTGTGTGTGTGTGTGTGTGTGTGTGTGTGTGTGTGTGTGTGTGTGTGTGTGTGTGTGTGTGTGTGTGTGTGTGTGTGTGTGTGTGTGAACTTTAAACTGAAACACCTCTGCACCGCACCTCCACTACTTCCAAAGGCTCTACTTCGAGTTACACGGGTTTTCAATGGTGTTCTTATGGTTTTAGTGACAGATTAACAATATTTCTACATTACTAACGGAGAAACACTCTTCAGAACCCAACAAATCATCTCTGTGGCCTTTGAAAATAGTAGTGGTGAGAGAGCAAAACGTTTCTGAATACGACCCTCTGTGTGTGTGTGTGTGTGTGTGTGTGTGTGTGTGTGTGTGTGTGTGTGTGTGTGTGACCGCTATGCCTCTTTGCTTTATTTACCGTGGCAGTAGACAGGGAGCTGGCCATCATATATTCACCCCCAGGCCACGCACGTCACTTAGCGCTCAAGGGGAAGTGGCCTCGGGTGAAAGTGCTCCCATTACGGTAAGACACTCCGAGTAATTAGCTGCGATAGGCTTACAGCTATTACTGCTATCATCAGAGGCAGGCGTGTTGGTGATATTGGTATTGAGCTGTGTGGTGGTGGTGGTGGTGGTAGTAGTAGTAGTAGTAGCAGTAGTAGTAGTAGTAGTAGTAGTAGTAGTAGTAGTAGAAGTAGTAGTAGTAGTAGTAGTTAGAGTGTTACGTGTGAGGGCGAGAGAAGTAGCACCTACTGACCCGATAAAAAATTTACAAAGATACCTGTGTTTTAACTTTATTTCCAATTTACATCCAACATGAAAACCAAAATTAACTCTTTTTAGTAACAAATATAACAGGCAAACTACATGCAATGAGAACCTCAAGGATTGGTGTCGTGGTGAAGTCCCAAGACAACTTCTATAGGCAAGCATGTTTATTCATAAAGTTCAAGAAAAATGCAAGTATTCAAAGAAATATGTAACCGGAAATTTACTGCAAATTGCAGAGGTGTATGACTCGTGTTATTGCATCCGTGTCAGGTATTGAGGAAAAGAATAGAGGGCGCAATTTCACGGTAACCTGATAACCTGGAATGACCACATGGCAGACCAAGGCCGAACGTGAACCCTAAACACCATGATCCCACCTCCTACAAGACAAAGAAGATTCACATTTACATAAGGCTTCAACAGAATGCACAAATATTGTTACTTAAGTTTACCGTGTGCACAAAAGCAACCTTTCCGCAGTACCATCATATACTTTCGGTTTCTATCGGTTCCTTCTCGTCACCCACAGTCCTGGTCCAGGTCTGCACACCCGAACGCACCCTTCACGCCCCTTAAGAGCCCTCGTCCCCTTCTGCCTCTTTGCACTGGCTCACACGTACGCCTACAGGTTCGTGAAGGTGTTTTATAGTCACGCAGGTGAGGGAAGAAGTTAATGACGATACACTTGCTTCTTTTCCCTCTCACTCACTCTCCGCTTTCCTCCTCCCCCTCCAAAGTACACAGTATACACACGCATGAAGAAAAGGGCACTCGAGTGTACCTATACATGCTTGTTGCCTTATGTAACTCAGCTGGGACACACACACACACACACACACACACACACACACACACACACAAAGAAAGTGCTGATATAATTCTAAAGTTATCTAGATTTTCTTGCTGCAATCATCTTAAAGAAGACATGAATACGTAAGAAAACATGGACATTCGTGATACGTACACTCCTATTTAGATAAAATACGCAGCATACATGTCTGTGTGTGTGTGTGTGTGTGTGTGTGTGTGTGTGTGTGTGTGTGTGTGTGTGTGTGTGTGTGTGTGTGTGTGTGTGTGTGTGTGTGTGTGTGTGTGTGTGTGTGTGTGTGTGTGTGTGTGTGTGTGTGTGTTAAACGTCTAACTTTGAACTTAATGTAAACTTCACAATTATAGCATGCATGAAGAAGCAAATGACACACATATTCAAATCACTTATATGAAAAGAAGTAAACACGAAAAAGACGGGGAGAAAAAAAAAAAGAGGTTGAAATCATAGACCAAAAACTCCTATATAACCAGTTTGTTCAGAGGCAGTACGTTCCCCTCGGAGACATGAACGCCAGCAGCACCACAGCTATCCTGACAAGACGCATCCCACCGCTGAGACCTCAAGAGGCTCCCAGACTACAGTACCTCGCGCCAATTTGCTTTTGACGTCGAATGCTGCAGAAAAATTACAAGTGATCTCTTATCGGTAAAAGGTTTGAATTGAGAGAGAGAGAGAGAGAGAGAGAGAGAGAGAGAGAGAGAGAGAGAGAGAGAGAGAGAGAGAGAGAGAGAGAGAGAGAGAGAGAGAGAGAGAGTCTGCAATTATGTGCTTTTAATAGGGGTTAGTTCGTTAAATTATGAAATTTCGGTGATTGTAGTATTGGTAATAGTAATGACAACAGCAAATACTGCATTAACAAGTGGTATCATAACAAGAAATCATCAAACACACACCCCACCAATGACAACAACAACACCAACAAAAATAAAAGCAAAAGTAATAGCAACAACAACAACAACAATAACAGCAACAACAACTAAGCAGGAGGAACCAGCTTATCTCTAAAATTTACGGCCCACCTTCATAATAACAAGAACGAACGTAAATAAAAAAAAAAAAAACAGCAAAATACAAGAACATACTTTATAATGTGAACTTCTTCGTAGTGGAGCAAAAATATGCGAGACGCTATCACTGCCTCGCCACTATTTCTCGCTCGCCAATCTACTCCGAGATTAATTCCCGCGATAGAGGAAATAATGTGACAAGAGGGAGTTAGCCAGGCAGTTAGGTGACGTCACTCCCAATAAACAACACCCAGTGACATCCGCTTCCACGATTTTCACGTTACTGTGGCTCACTGTAACACGGAAAGGTGGGAGGGAGAGGAGAGAGGGAGAGGTGAGCAAGCGGAGAGTGGTAATAGAGACCGGAGGGAATAAAGCAGAGATGACTGACAAGGGAAGCGATCGAGTCTGAATGGAAAGCAAATGGAAATTTAATGTAAGAATAAATTAATGTAGGTTTGAATGGAGGAGTGTGGAAGGAAAGTGAAGAAAGGGAGGAGGCGGAGGAAGAAGAAGAAGAAGAAGAAGAAGAAGAAGAAGAAGGAGGAGGAGGAGGAGGAGGAGGAGGAGGAGGAGGAGGAGGAGGAGGAGGAGGAGAGGAGGAGGAGTGAGGAGGAGGAGGAGAAGAGGAAGAAGAAGAAGAAGAAGAAGAAGAAGGAGAAGAAGAAGAAGAAGAAGCAAGAAGAAGAAGAAGAAGAAGAAGAAGAAGAAGAAGAAGAAGAAGGAGTTGTGAGAGGTGAAGGCAATTGGGGAAACGAGTAATCAAAATAATTTGGTGGCTGAATGAAATTGTAAAGATAAGAATAAACTTCTTCATTCAACACAAAAATAAAGAAAAAAAAAAAGCACACGAGAGAGAGAGAGAGAGAGAGAGAGAGAGAGAGAGAGAGAGAGAGAGAGAGAGAGAGAGAGAGAGAGAGAGAGAGAGAGAGAGGAGAGAGAGAGAGAGGAGAGAGTAACATAAACATTCTTAATAATATCTAGCTCTTAATAAAACCTTATCCTTACCTATCCAAAGTGATTAAGACTACCTACATGTAGACCAAAACTTAAAAAAAAAAAAACACAAATGAACACTTTCATTCCTTATCCTTGGCTTGCTGGCTCGTTAATTTATAAAACCACATGTTTCCGTCTTCTGCACTCGAGGATCAGACTATAAACTTCTCAGCCACCCCCTGCACACGAGCCTTGCGTCGCGGCACCTTTAGAAAGACTTGTGATCGGTATAATGGTCGGGAAGGTGGTATGGTGTCTGGCCGCACTTCCTGTAGAGTATTTATAGTGGGAGAGGTATCCTGTTCTCGTGGTGGTGGTGGTGGTGGTGGTAAGGGAGACGGAAATAATGAAACACCATGGCACTTATTTTCAGTTGAAGATTATATAAAAAATTTAGAAGTGAATCAGATGTCGTGGTGTGAACGCGTAAAGTAATTTGCATCTTTCCTTCTCTTCACTTCTCTGCTATGTCATTGAATATAACGAAACATCATGATGATTTTTAATTTGTACTAAGGCTTGCATAAAATCTCAACCTGAGGTGATGCTAAGATGTGAGTGGGTACTATTATCATCATCTTCTCTTACCACCTATTGTTTTTCTCTTCTGTGGCATCGAGAAGTGTCAACCACGGTATATATATATTTTTTTCTAGTCGTAAAGGTTATATAAAACTGAGTGACCGGACCAGACGCCACGATGTAAACAAATACAGTGATTCTCCTCCTCTATGGTGTTTCCACGCGCTTGCCGTTATTTGCGCAGGTCAGACGGAGGTGTGAGGAGGTGGACTCAGGTAGGTGTTGGATTGTATCTCACCTTAACATTTTCCTGACCTGACAAGTGCAACATAACACCCTATTCACCTGGCTGCCTTGAATCACGCAATAATCCAGCGATCCTTACCTGGCTTTTATTCTCAGCCTTCCGTGAACCTGATAAGCCTCGAGTCTCTACCTGGAGGTCACTGGCCGGACGTCTTGCCTCTCGCCTCGACCTACCTCTCGTCCTAGAAGCTCCAGGACATCCTATCTCGTGCATCGTGGTCAGGTCGCTTATACCTTCGAGCCTACCTCACGTCTCGTCTCCTCTCTCTCTCTCTCTCTCTCCTCTCTCTCTCTCCTCTCTCTCTCTCTCCTCTCTCTCTCTCTCTCTCTCTCTCTCTCTCCAGGCACACTTTCCGTGTTTTCTTGTCGCATTTCCCGCCCACCTTGACTTTCTTGCTTGGTCATAAACTAATCTGAATCCTCTTTGAACTTTCTTGTAAAACAGTCGGTGTTTTTAGTATATTTCTTTGTCGTTATAATATTCATATTCATTGATTAAGTAAATTAGTATTGCGCTAATAATATCCCTTTGTCGCATCTTTCCTCACGAACAAAATCACCTGCTCACAATTTTTTTTTTTTTTAATCAGTGTCTAGATCTTCCTCACTTCCACCTCCACTCTCGGGAGCTGTCAGAGGCCTTGGCACCAGCTCAAAGACCTTCTGCCCTTAGCCCTACTGAGGGTGACGGGGAGGCAAGAGGGACGAGGCGGGGAAGGCGTTGGCGTCAGTGATGTTGTGGACTTTTTTCACGTGCTTAGTTACTCCTAATTCTAGACTCCTTGCTTTTCATAGGCACGCTTATATAAAGGTGATGTTGGTGACGATGATGGAAATGATGATGGTGATGGTGGTGGTGGTGCTGATAGTGGTTATAGTAAGATGATAATAATAATAATAAAAAAGATAATACTAGTAATAATAATAATAATAATAATAATAATGATAATAATAATAATAATAATAATAATAATAATAATAATAATAATAGTAATAATGATAATAATAATAATTATAAAAATACATTTGACGTAAAAAAAATATATATATATATATATATATATATATATATATATATATATATATATATATATATATATATATATATATATATATATATATATATATATATATATATATATATATATATATATATATATATATATATATATATATATATAAAGAACATCAGCTCAGAATAGCAGAGGTGGTGTTCATGGTGGTGATGGTGGTGGTGATAGTAGCAGTGGTGGTGGTGGTGGTGGCGCTTAGAACTTATCACCCTTGCAAAGATAAACATCCGCGGACAACAGCCACTAGACAAATGAAGGACAGGTAAGGTGCATTCCTTCCCCGCCGCTACCCACCACACTTACCTCCCAGAATCAGCAGAATCTGGTACTAGCGCCACCACTCCCCCATCAACGCCTCCTACATTCTCAACGCGGCAAACTCTTCCCAACATATCATCCAGAAACTCCGCTGCTGTGAAAATCTTGAGATAACATCGTAATTCTTCATGCAATTAGAGACTGTGCCAAGACGCCCCTCTCTGGAGAAGCCACCCATTCACCTCGCCTTAACTAGGTTGTAGAGGGACGAGCGGGGGGAAGAGGTGGAGGGGGCGGTAAGGAGGCTCGCGGTTGGAGGGGTTGAGAAAAAAATTTTTATTCAGGGTCGTGTAACTTGAATATCAAAGAAGTGCAGGCGTCAGAGGAGTATAATTAAATTTTTTTTCACCATGAAATAAAATAAAATTCAGCACAGCAGTTATCAGCCTACCATGGCAAACTTCACGAAGCCATGCTACAAAGTGAGTGTTAAGTTGCGGCGGCAGTACACTGCCAGCCATGACGACCCAACAGAAGCAACGAAAATAAGAGTGAGGTGGGTGAAGGAAGGTGCCATCACTTTCCCGCAGGTGCCGCCCTCATCTCGCGCGTGCCAATGTCTACTCTTGGCATCTTCCTCAACCCTTTTACTCCCTCACAGGCCTCGGCCTATTTTTTTCTCTCTCGGGAAGTGACCCACTTACTCACGTCGCGGCCTCCTCGATACATCAGGATGCAAACGCCTTTGATTTCCAAAATAAGACAAGCCAATATCCTTACTTTATGAATCTTAAAATGTAACACTTTCTTGTCCTTATTTCCGGATGCGGATCTTCATTTTACTTGCCTACATAAGTAATATAATTTCTTGCAACCATGCATAACATTTTTTCATTTGAAAACGTAAAACGTATACTGATATGTGTGTTACAATGGCAGAGAGCAAGAGAGAGGGAGAGAGAGAGAGAGAGAGAGAGAGAGAGAGAGAGAGAGAGAGAGAGAGAGAGAGAGAGAGAGAGAGAGAGAGAGAGAGAGAGAGAGAGAGAGAGAGCATAGCTAAGTGTTGCGTACCCTATGGTAGGCTATGGCACAGGGTAGGGGAGCAGAAGAGTAGCTGGGTATGGGCCATACAAGACAGCAGTGGGTGCCAACCTCACTCAACCACAACATGACGTCGCTACATCCTGTGTTCACAAATACACTCACTTATTACTACAATCTTTCCTGCAGTGCCATTCTCCTTCACACACTTTTCTACCCGCCATAAACCTCCGCCGCTCCCTTTCACAATCTTCCCCACACTTCCATCGCTCTATTAGCAGCGCTCCCCCTGATGCTTCTGCCCGGCGGGATGAGCTACGACCAGACGTGGAAGTCGCCAGGTCTGCCACCGCGAAGACACGGGCGAGTTGCATCTCCTCCCTCCATGTGTCGCCGCAACACACGCCAGCCAAGCACAGCGACGCCCAGATTTCATACCAGATGGGGCGCGCATTCCATCTCCTCCCCATCTTCGCTGCGAGGGTTGTGTCCAGTTGACGTGAAGTACGAAAATTTCTAAAAGACAGTTCGCCAACAAAAAGCTCCCGTCTCGACTTGGCTCGCCCCTTCTCAACACTCCCTCCGTTCTGCCTCTAGTTTCCCCTGTACAACCGCGCGCAAAAACTATCGTCACAAAAGGCTTTATTTGCAGCCTTGAAGTTTTTGGTCAAGTCTTTCTTTTGAAGTTGAGTGATATAGGAGTTGGTACTTAACAGATTTACAGCTCAGGTTAAGCTCTGGAGAGGCTAGTAGTTAGCAAGCGAGTTAGGGCTGTCTGTGGGCACATTATCATTCATAAATGTGCTAACCAGTGTTGGCGCGAGATTTTGTGGCCGCCATTATTGCAATCTTCGTAGCACATTAAAGTAATAAACGAGATGCGGATACTGGCGGAAGAGTGTCCAGTGGCTAAGAAAACTCCCTGCGTGACTCGTGAGACTAATGGGACGTGATGAATTACACTCCGTGACGAAGGACGTTCTCCGCCACCACAAAGAAAGCATCAAAGAGGGTCGAAGTAATAGCTCCTTACAGCTGCATATATAACAGTTAAACTCCCGCGGCTCCTCAGTACAACAATAGAAGTGGTGAAACTAACAACTTAAAAAAACCCTAAGAAAAATATTTATTATACGCATCAGAGCTGAAGAGAGGAGAGAATGTATGCCTGCGTACACGAATGAGGAAAACGACTAAAACATACACTCACGCAAAAAAAATAAATAAAAATAAATAAATAAACAAATAAACAAACAAATAAATAAAATAAAATGAATAAATAAAAAATAAAATAAATTAAATAAATAAATAAATTCCAGCCAACTCACACAAGTTCCTTCACTTCCCTTTCCCTTTCCCGCTAATCCCGAGGCCAAACCGCCTCCCCACCTCTCACACAACAGAGCCTCGCAATACTACTGAAAAAAAAAAAAAAAACTGCCGGAGAGAGAGAGAGAGAGAGAGAGAGAGAGAGAGAGAGAGAGAGAGAGAGAGAGAGAGAGAGATGGTATGAACATTTTTTAAATTAAAAGTTAATCTAGCATTTGTTGGAGGGGAGGAGGATGCGGCGCGGCAGGTGATGTGAGGGAAAGGGAGTGGACCGCAGTTCGAGTAGTATAAAAAAGAAAAAGAAAAAAGTAATAAAAATTTTTACTCCCACGTGTTTCCGTAATTAGGAATGAGACTGACAACCGTAAAATACGTAATAATAATCTAACATTGCTAATCCTTAAATTGCCTTCACAAGAACACAGGATTCGTGCTTTCAGTGGGAGCTTACATTTCATGCTTCGGGGAATAAGTGAAACCCGCACACCTTTACAGCACAAAGTTCCTCACTGTTATAATTATATGCAACATTGAAATAAATAAGCAAAAACGTGGACTTTATTGTCGCTCTACTGGTCTTTTTTTAATGTTTCCTCAATAAAGTTGCAAAAAATATGGAAAGTCAATAAATTTATCCCTTCATTTATTTTTTTTTACTGAACATCAGTGAAATAATCCATTAATAATAAGAAAAAAACATTTTTTTTTTTACTCACTTCATTTTGTGGGCTAAATTTCATTCCTTTCAATGACTAGAGTTTTTGGGGAACTTCTAGGATTGAAATAAAAATATGAGATAAGTACCATCGATGACATACTCTAGTTCTACATTTACCCTAGAGTGTTTGCAACCTCAAGAACTAAGATTATATTAAACATACCTCAACGACGAATGAAACAAGCACTGCATAAGTCATTAAAGAGTAAATAATACTGGAAGAAATATCTTGCAATACTAGTGATCTTACCGAGGTAGCAAGGAAGTTATTTTACATCTACTATCAAGGAACTGGAAGATCAAAAAGGTATGTATAAGATATTTTTTTTTCATTTATACTCCAAGATTTCTTCAATACTTTGGGGACCAGCAAAGAAAAACAAAAAAAAGCGTATTGCGTCACTGACGGTGGAGGCGACCTTGGGAGGACATTCCGACAGATACGGTATTTACCTTAGTTTTTGTGAAGGCGTAAAAAAAAAAAAAAAAAAAAAAAACAAGCCTCTGATCGGCTTGTGGACCAACATAAAAGAAAACAGTAATGACCGCTGCTGGATATGACTCGCTCGACTCGTGCCTCGAAATTATTTTGTCTTTGTGTAATTTTTTCTCAATTTCCGTCTTTCAAGTGCACATCAGCTCCTGAACCCTGGGACGCACTCACCCCCCCCTCCACAAACACAAAAATAGATACAAAGAACTCAATATTAATTATGACACAACATCACACACTACTCATAAAACCAATTACAGCTTAAACATTACCATCTAAAATGCATTTATTCTTCAACTAACGATGTGACGTGAAAGACAAACCAGACACAGAACTAAAAATAATCCCAGATAAAGAATTACAGGTACAAGTACATTCACAATTAAACACGTATTGACTCCCACGTGTCACCGCTGCACCAAGTGTCATTTGCTGAGACAGTCCTGGGAATACCTGTGGCCCCATCACTGTACCTCTATGCTCCCACGCCCCTCAGCACGCCAGCCGCCGCTAATACCTTATCCACTCCCCTAGCGTGGGTTTGTCTCCTCATCGTCTGCGTGCGTGCGTGTGTGAAATCACCTACCACACCACAGCCACCACAACCACCACAACCACCACCTCCTTAGCTGAGAGTCACTTCAATCATGTCTGTTACCAAAACCACTAACTACCACATTCCTAATTACTCTCTCTCTCTCTCTCTCTCTCTCTCTCTCTCTCTCTCTCTCTCTCTCTCTCTCTCTCTCTCTCTCTCTCTCTCTCTCTCTCTCTCTCTCTCTCTCTCTTTCGTATCGCTTCTTTTGCTTTCAATCCAAGAGTATTTCTCACGCTAAGTAATTAACATATCACAGTTAATTAAGACTATTTTGGCATATAGAAAATGGTTTGTTTCATTAATGATAATATGCTTATCAATCACCCAGAAAAATAATGACATTCCATAAAACCTTAATTATATCAAGAGGTTTGTGTGTGTGTGTGTGTGTGTGTGTGTGTGTGTGTGTGTGTGTTTAGATCCTTCCCGTTTAAAACTACGAAATGTGATGTGAAAAAGCGTGAAGTCTAATTAATGTGATTTATAATGTTGCTAAGAGGAAGTAAGTGTGGTTGTAGGTAACTGGAAAGTTGCGAGCAATGAATGGATGAAATATTGTATGACATTAAAAAGAGAGAGAGAGAGAGAGAGAGAGAGAGAGAGAGAGAGAGAGAGAGAGAGAGAGAGAGAGAGAGAGAGAGAGAGAGAGAGAGAGAGAGAGAGAGAGAGAGATGAACAATTGTTTCTGGTGTATAAGTGAGTGTTTCTCTTCCTCCTCCTTTTTTCCTGCTATTAATGCAACCACTTACCTTTTATCATTACTACTACTGGCACTTCTACTATTAATGCTAAAGGTAAATATGGCTTCCTACCTCTCCTACACTTTCTCCTATTTTTGTTCCTTCTTACCCTTCTCACGATATTTGTTCTTAATTTGCATCTGATTACCTTTGTCATTACAACTACTTCTACTTCTACTACTAACGCGGAAGAGTAATGATGGCTGCCTCCCTTTCCTACTCCCCCATGGACGCCGCCAACCCGCCTGCCAGCGCCATGAAGAGACGAGCTAATAAGGTGTCGTCGGTCATTCAAGTACCGCCAAGGTTATTAACAAAAAGACACTCCCTCCCTCAATCCTTCCCTACTTCCCTTCCCACTCCTCCCGGTCCCTTTAACTTTCCTTCCCTCCCTTCCACCCACGAGATGAGAAGTAGACGAGCGACAGACGAGTAAAAAGCAAAGCATGTAATGTGAAAAACTTCCGTCTGGTGACCCGCCGTTTGTAACTAAGGGAGGAAGTCTAGGCCTCGAATAATAATCCCCGTCAGGAGTGTTATGTCGCCTCGCCCAGGTTGGCTCGCCCGGCTGCACAAATTACTGCGCTTATACAAGGAACCTTTGAGCTCCAACAAACTATGAAAAGCCTCCTGCCTCGGTGTGACGCCTAAGAAAAACGCTGGGTACGAATCGCGGTCGGGAGGGAAGGGAAGGGAAGGAAGGGGGAGAGGGTGGGATGGACGGAGAGGGAAGGAAACAGATGAAAGGATAAGAAAAAAAAGCTACGTATATAACAAAAGTAATAATAAACGTATAGAGATAGAAAAAAAGTTATTCCATGAAACTTAAAACGCGCAAATTGCAGTTCCATAAAAACAAGAGCAGCTCGGAGGATAAAAACTAGAGCATGTTGCGTCCTGTGGTGGAGAATTCGTTGCCGATTTTTTTCGTGACTTTTTCCTTGGTGAGAGGGACGAGACGGGAAGGGGACGGCAAGACGAGACCCGCAGGAGGAGGAAGAGGAAGAGGAAGAGGAGGAGGAGATGGAGGAGAAGGAGGATACGTGTGTGTGTGTGTGTGTGTGTGTGTGTGTGTATGTGTGTGTGTGTGTGTGGGCAAAATATTGTAGTATTTTCCATAAGTGAATCACAGGAAACTATTAGTATTGCGAGATTTAACCAATATATTCATTCTTTCATCCCTATTTTTTATAAAAATATGAATTATTCTGCTCATTTCTACCTCTCCATTTCTCATGAACTGAACCTCCTTTAGAGAGATGTCAGAACACCTGTGGAACTAAATAGGCCTATTCTGAATATTTTGTTACTGTTTTATTATCATTATTATCACTATTTTTTCAGGGGAGTGTTGGGGAGGGTGGAAGTGACGTTTGATGATTTATATTCTTTTAATAATATTTAGTAGTTATTCTTGCCTTGTCTCCTTTACATATAAAAACTAATACGAAAAAAAAAAATCAGTCGATCTACTTGTCAGATGCTGGGACTGTAGCCTTGACACACTTCTCTAATGCTCTGACGTGGATGAGAGAGAGAGAGAGAGAGAGAGAGAGAGAGAGAGAGAGAGAGAGAGAGAGAGAGAGAGAGAGAGAGAGAGAGAGAGAGAGAGAACGCCATAGAAGATCCCTCAAAACCACACCTTTTCTCTCTTCAACAAAACTGACCACACAATATTTTCATTATCCTCTCTAACTGGGGAAGACCACTCACCCTCACCCTTGTCCCCTGCCCCTTCCCTCCCAGTAAATCCACTAAGACTTCCATCTCATCCGTCCTCTTAATTCGCATCGGCTCGTTATCAGGGCCATAAACCTCACCTTAGCAACCCTCCGACGGCAAAAACTTTAAGGGCCTTTGCAGCGTCCCCCTCAGCATTCCGCCAGGTGTCACCCTCGCAGTGCGTATAAATCTCCTATGTGTGTGTTATTTTTTTACTCTGAGACATATAAATCTCCACCGTCCGACCCGACAAACTTGGCTAGTGACGGCGCTGATCCACGACCCGGCCCGGCTCTATGTCAGCCCGCACGTGCCTGCGAGACCAGAAATCAGCGGTTGGAGCAGACACTGACGAACAAGGTGAGGCTATCAAGAATGTGACTTTTAGGCCCATATTTAGAAACGTTTTGCTCTTCCCACCCCGGCTATTTTCAAAGGCCACAAAGATGAGTAGCCGGGTTATCGAGATCACTGATATAGAAATCTTATTAATCTGCCATTAGAACCGTAAAAATAATCTTAAAATCACATATAACTTTAACTAGAGCCTTTTGAATGTAGTGGAGATGCGGTTCATAAGTGTTTCAGGATATGATCTTCACTGTCACGATGCTGCTGACAATGTTAAGCAGGATATCAAGTACGTGGATATGCGTAGGTGACTCGAGCTGAATGATACGTAAATAAAAATACAGTAAAATAAAAATTATTATATAAAGAATATGGCAGACCTTGCCTTGAAAGCTCAATAAAACAGAGTACCTATAGGATGTAACACGAGCTTTATCACATATCATCAAACGTAAAGATATACATTACTTTTGAGTAGAAAATCTTATGTACATGCATAAATTTTGAAAGAGGAAGGAAGGGAGGGAGGGAAGGAGGAGTAGAGGGAGCAGGAAGGAAAAGCGGGAAATTTGATACTACAGAAAATTAATTTATGATCCGTTAGCTTCAAAACATGCAGTAGTTTTTTTTTTACAACACTGTACTTTTTTACCACCCAGGCTTGTTGCAATAAATGACGATCGTGTGTTTGCAGTAACTAAAAGAAGATATATTGTACTTTAAGCATCTTGAATGTGTAGTCAGCAGTGTTGTCTACAGACATTTCATGACAAAACTCACCTTATCTAGTTGTGATTATCCCAGTAAATAGTTATGTTCCCGCCAGCAGGCCTGTGTTTTTGCCCCGGTACTCTTAGCAGCTGATCAAGCACCACTAAAATAAACGTCACAAACAAGTAGTTACGTGTGTTTTTCTCGGTACTATTATGCAGCTATTACCTGCTTAGCTCCCAGCACTGTACGTACTTCAAGACAGCGTTGACTGTTCCGGTTTTCTAATTATCAGTACCAGTTCAACCATGACACAACGGGACCTCAGGGCGAGCACTAGCCACCACCTGATTTGGCGCCTCTCGTCACGTCTGTTTGCTGGCGGAGTAATACCTACATTACATGTCGCCACGCTGTGTTTTATTTCCTTCTTGATGCTCACCATACCCGTCCTCAGCTACTCGTAAATATTAATGGTATCAGTGGTGAGGTCTCAGTAGTTTAATCTCAAGGTTTAAAATTGTTAAAGCAATGGTTCAGGTTTAAAATAATACCTGCTCACCAACACCCCGCGCAGCCATAGCCCCTACCCTCCCTCCACCCCTTGTTCCCTTGTTCCTACCACTCCTCTCCTTCCCTCGTTCGCTTATTCCCATCACTCTCTTCTCTCCTTCCCTTTCTTTCCACCGTATCTGCCTTGCATTTCCGATACAAAAAACGACGACTATGAATCATGACGTCCTTTCAATATCAACATAACTTCTTGTGTGGCACCAACACTCCGGCGCCACTACAGCTCCTCCCTCTCCCCTCTTTCCCTCCACACTTGTTCTCACCAGTCGCCGTCCCTCGCTCCCCACCTCTCCTTGCTCCTTCCACTGTTTCTTCCTTGCATATTAACGTGTGTATAATTATTGTATATATATATATATATATATATATATATATATATATATATATATATATATATATATATATATATATATATATATATATATATATATATGAAAAAAGTGGGTGGATACGTCTGTCTGGCCTGCCGTCCGGTCTGGTGCTCGGCGCTCCCGCAGGGTGTCAATAGCCTTGGCGGTGTAGGCATGAAGAGCGCCTCAAATTGCTACACGAAGGACGTCAACTGGAAGGACGTTGAAAAACTGTTTCAGACAAATTGATTCATACCCCAAGTCATTTTTTCTCAGAGCCATGAAATCCCTCATATTCTCGAGCACTGGCAGAGGCAAAGGGCGAGACGCGGCAGACGACAGAGATAAAATTATTCCCTTGACTACTGAAGTAGAGACACGAGTAGAGGAGAGATCAGAAAAAAAATAAAATCTAGTGCAAACATCATATTAATATCACTGAA
Source organism: Scylla paramamosain (assembly GCF_035594125.1). Lineage (NCBI taxonomy): Eukaryota > Metazoa > Arthropoda > Malacostraca > Decapoda > Portunidae > Scylla > Scylla paramamosain. Next base: position 1,669,229 of record NC_087162.1, on the reverse strand, counting down.
AATAATGAAAAAAAGTAGCGAAGGTCATGTCAAAAAAAGCAAGAATCCGTGCTGTTCCTACGGATGGAGAGGGACGAAGAGACAGCAGCTGCAGAGAGGAGTGAAAAGAGGGATAAAGTGTATGGGGTGCAGTGTGTAGTGGAGGGTCTGAGTGTGCTTCAGGTGACGTCGTCGAATTACCTCCAAACAGATCCACCCTCATTCAACCTCCAAAACTCTTCACTTTTCAGTTCTCAAACTCTACAAGCTGCCCATCGTGGACGAGTCCCCGCTGCAGCCAGAACCTCCCCTCTCTCTCGCTCTCTCTTCACCTCCCATTCCCTCTTTTTCTTCCTCCTCGTCCTGCTTCTCTTCCTCTTTCTCTACATCTTATCTATCATCATCCTTATCATCATCTCCCCATTTATCGACTTCATCTTCTTCCTAAATCTTCAATTATTTCTACTTCTTTTTTCCTTCTTTTCCTACTTTTCGTTTCCATTTCCTAGACCACCATTTGTCAGGTAAATATTACTGTCACATATCATAACCCGATACGTTAATTTAATCATCTTATTTATATAACTTTTTTTTATGACAATTTAAGCCAACTTTATCATATTCCCTTCTTTCCATTACCATTCACTTCCCTCACTCTCTACTTATTCTTCTTTCCTCCAGCCTTGTCTCACTTCCTTCCTCCCTCACTCTCTCCCTGCCTGTCTCCTCCTCACAGTTCCACTTGTGTCCTCCCAACCTGCCTCGCTAACCTTTCAATGGCGTAACGAGACCCAACCTATTCACCCTTCCAAATAAAAATGCTAATGACCGGAATCATTAGGTAAATGGGCACCTTGCGTCCCGTGGTCTTTACAGGAATATGCTCATATATATTTTATTCCTTATCTCCCCTTCCCTCCCATACTTGTGTGCGAAGTGGAGGAAAGGAGACGCACGGAGAACGGCTGACTGGCAAGGATGGAGAAAAGGAATAGTGATGTGTGATTTGATATGATCTGATATTGAATTTGTGAATGGAAATTGGGGTAAAATAGTAATGAGGCGGTGGAAATATTCAAATTGTGCTTTCTCAGTCAACATGAGCATACCGATGAATCTTAAAAGTTATTCTTAACTTCTCTCACTAACTCCAACAAATTGTTTTTATTATGCACCACTTTAAACTTACTTCTTCGCTTTTGCTTACTGGCTGACCACCGTAGTAAATGATTCAAAGAAAAACTGAGAATAGAAAGAGAAAAGATTCCGTCAAACATTACTGAATATGAGAACCACAAGAACAGAGACACTTCCTCTAATGTAACAGTAGCCGTGAGAGGGAGATATATAGATCGGAAGCCGTCTCAGGTGTTAGTCGGCGCACTCGTAAGCTGCTTCACCTGCCTCGTGTCCCATTTATAGAGAAGAGGTGGCGCAGGAAAAGCAAAGATATATATTTTCTCTTGGTACTGAAAGTTGCGAGGATCAGATGATGAAGAGTCTAGGTGACACCATATGATTTCTTACGTCTGTGTGAACGAGTCTGTTTTTCTTTTATCTTCTCTAACAATTTCCGGCTTATGTATTGTCTCAGACTCGTCAAGCTCTCTCTCTCTCTCTCTCTCTCTCTCTCTCTCTCTCTCTCTCTCTCTCTCTCTCTCTCTCTCTCTCTCTCTCTCTCTCTCTCTCTCTCTCTCTCTCTCTCATCACTAGAGACACTAACCATTATTGAAGCAATTCCATAGTCTCCTATATTAACTCATTCATAAGCTTTACCTGTTCCTCCATATTTTCTTCTCCTCTACATCACTCACTACTCTTTTCCTGTTTATTTTACTGTTTTTTTTTCATTAGCTTTTTTTCCTTATCGTCCTTTATTATCCCCGTCCTTTCATCTTCACCTTTTTCCCCCCATTTTCCTGTCGTTCAGCTTCCTTCAGTCACATTCTTTCCCTAATCTACTTTCTTTTTCCCCCGCTACCCCTCTCCTTTCGTCATCCTCTCTCTCTTTACCGTCGCTATTCTGTCACCTCCGCGTCCGACCATCGCAAATAACACCTTAGCCTATATTTGACTCTACGCATGTACTTAAATGGCCGTCCTTTTTGCCTCCTGTCTGGCCGTCTGTCTTGGCCGTCTGCCCGCCCTCTGTGGGTGTGGTGGGGATGCCTCATAACTTCCCGCTTTCCTTTACTTTAATTGTTGACGCCGCGACCCTCAGAGACCACACCCTCGGCCCCCAAACCAAAATACATCCTCACCGCCAGCTCCCGAATACTCAAACGCGGTCTTCGGTCGTAAATTTACCTCGAGAGACGGAAGTTTTCGCACTCGTGAGACGACAACAATCATATTTCAGGCCCTTAATCTGCTTACACAAACAGTGGCGGGGAGAACAAAAGAATGATGCGCCATTAAAACGCATTAACCGGAGGAAGTGAGGAATCAGGTGAGCCTTTTTAGAGCGCATTTGACTCTCTATTTGCTCCTTCCTGCGTCTTTCTCGCCTCACGGTCACTGTCCGAGCTAACAGAGGAAGGAGCCAACGAGCAACGCCTGAAGAACGAGCAGCCCACAAGCTCCACAACACATACGAGGGCCCACAGTAAGGAGGTGAGGTCCGAACAACGTGTAAACCAAGCATTTCAACCAGGAAACCACCCTTATAGTATTTTTTTCTTGCCGCAGAGAGATTTGCTTCCTCCTTCCCACCATCTTGCGTGGATACAAAGACTCTAGTGGTTCATTACAGACAAGCGATGCTCTCTGAAAGGCCGCTGTCAGATAAGAGCGTGAATTTCCCACAGCATTACACCAACAATGGTTTTTGTGTCTGGTATTGGACACCTTGTAGGGCCCTCGCCTCTTGACTGCGGGAAACGTAACGCCCAAGCTGAGCCTTTATAAATATACTGACTTTTGAAATAAATGATGAGTAATAATACAAATACCTTGGTTACGATGAGGTTCAATAGAGAAAATGTAAAAAAAAAAAATGAAGGAATAGTACCATACGTATAAGCTAAAGACGTCCAAGAGTTATATTTTAGAAGAGAGAGAGAGAAAAAGAGAGAGAGAGAGAGAGAGAGAGAGAGAGAGAGAGAGAGAGAGAGAGAGAGAGAGAGAGAGAGAGAGAGAGAGAGAGAGAGAGAGAGAGGACTGTAAACAAAGACTGAAAAGTAGACAGACCAACAGATATATGTACAAAGAGCGAGAGGAAGACCACAAAAAGACTTCCAATAAGAGGATTTGTGACAGGAAAGACATAATGAGCACGAGAATCACAAGGTTAAAGATAAACAAGAGATAAGACATACAACAAGTAAGGCCAATAAGACATATTTGCGGTCTTGAGTGTCAGATGATCTTGTACAGAAAAAAATAAAATAAAATAAAATAATAAAAAGGAACAAAAAATATGAAGAACGTAAAACAACAAAGGAGTAAGATGAGGAGGTTCGCGTATCTCAATGATAGGAAATTGTAAATAACGAGGAACCATGAAAAACAAATGTATATTTTTAACTTGAGGAAGGAAAGAAAAAAAGTCTTTCACATGTACATACGAGTACGTAGTTATACTGGAAAAAAATAAAAAGAGATAAAGAAAATATAAGGGAGAGAAGTAAAGAGAGAGAATATGAGGGAAAGAAAAAGTTACGATGGAAAGAGGCAGAGAGAGAGAGAGAGAGAGAGAGAGAGAGAGAGAGAGAGAGAGAGAGAGAGAGAGAGAGAGAGAGAGAGAGGAAGGGAGACACTAGCAGGTTCCGTAACGCAATATATCACGAAGCGACTGACTCCCTCTCTCCGCGGGTCGCCAGAGGGAAGTCGAGGGGAAGAGAGAGGGGAAGTGAGAGGCTGGGAGAAGCGGGGAGAGGCTACACCGCTGCCCCGCCCAAGATGTGGGGAGGGAACAACATCCTGAACACACCGACAACAGAGAACAATGTGAAAGGTGTTAGGAGTACCCCCACATCTCTCTCTCTCTCTCTCTCTCTCTCTCTCTCTCTCTCTCTCTCTCTCTCTCTCTCTCTCTCTCTCTCTCTCTCTCTTTCCTACTGTATTTGTTTTAGATTTTTATTTTCATCATTCAAGTTCAACCTTTTTGTTCTCTTTTATCTTCTTTTCTTCTTCTTTTCCTCCTTTTTCGTCTTCTTCTTCTTCTTCTCCTTCTTCTTCTTCTTCTTCTTCTTCTTCTTCTTCTTCTTTTTCTTCTTCTTCTTATTATTATTATTATTATTATTATTATTATTATTATTATTATTATTACTATCTATTAATCTATACTTTTCTTACTATTTATTCTACTATCGATCTATAATATCTAACGTACAATACTAAATTTTCATGTCTTTACATCCTTCTTTCCTCTGGCCGCATTAAGCTTCCTGTGTCTTGAAGAGGACCAATATAAGTTAACAATAGTATTGGTGTTGTTAATTGTGAGACTCATTTGATCCAGGTAATGGCGAGTAGGCTTAGTGTGGGGAAATGCTGGTACTGATAAAACTGATACCAAAATAATTTACTCACATATCTTGTTGTTGAAGAAAAACAAAATAAAAAGAATGGTGAACAAATAAACAGCTAATTTACACACACACACACACACACACACACACACACACACACACACCCACACACACACACACACACACACACACACACACACACCATCCATCTACACCGTCACACTTAATTGCTGCTGAGTGATACAAAAACACACGCACACATGAGATACATTACGGCCACAAGTGTCACCGCACAATCTTTACTGCATTTTTTTTTTTTTCCTCCTTGAAAATAACGCTTCCTAGGTTAGATAGTTTTAGTGTTTTATTTGGCTTTAAAAATTCAACACGCTATCAATCGGTATGAGCTTATCATCTACAAATACCAGAAATATTTATCATGTTTACGTGTTATATCCATCAAGGAAACACAAAACAATTAAAATTAGTCAATGTATTTTTTTTTTTTTTTCAGTACCTTCTTCGTCCATTTCTCGTCTTGTCTTCTTAAAATGTTGTACACACACACAAAAAAAAAAAAAAAGAAAGATCATTCTCTCAGTTAATCGAATGTGTATGATGGGCTTTCAATTCACTATAATTATGTTCCCAGTTTGATGCATCGGAAACAGAGGATTCATGGTTCCTCTCCTGAGTTTCCCCGAGGCTTAAGTTCTGACAGTGAGAGTTGCGGAGACTGATCAGCCACATCCTCGTGTTTTCTTTTACAAATTTTGACGTCGAGATTTGATCACATTTCTTCTTATATTATTTTATCTTGTTTATTTTTTTTCATGATTTTTTTTTTCCAATTTTCTATAATTTCTTTCTTATCTTTTCCACTGGTTTTGCTTTAGGCCTAATTTTCTTTCATCTCCTGAGTTCTGGTCGTGATGCGCCTTGCCCGTTTCTTTCTTACATTTGCCTTTGTATCTCTCTTCTTCATTTCACGTTTTTCTTCGTATCATCTTCGGTATTTTTATCCTTTTTTTCCCTCTCGGCAGTGGTTCGCACCCGACGGGAAGTCATCAGTCCGTGATGGTACGGCTGAGAGTTTTCAACTTGAATTCAGCGAGTGATCCATCTTAGGGGGACATGGCACCCTTCCAGCTTAATGGTCCCCAGCACGCCGTACTCCCTCCCTCCCTTGCCTCTCTTCTCTCCCTCCCTCTCTCCTTCCTCTCTCTTTCCTCTCCCTCCGGACCCTCCCTGCTGCTCTCTCGTGTCCCTCATTCGCCTCTCCCTCTCCTCCTCCATGTCCCTACTCCCTCTTCTACCCAAGAAACCATTTACCAACACTTTTTGTTACTCCTCCTCTTTATCGCAAAGGTTTCTTCACGAACTCTGTTTTGGGAGAAGACCCACACTGGCGCGTGCGGGAGGCGGCCGGAAGTGAGTATGGGAGGGGGAAGGTGAGGGGAAAGAAAGGGGAGTTCACGCAGGTGAGTTTTTACTTGTATCACACTTGAAGGGGTGGCCGAGGGGTGTGTCCAAAATTTATCCCCTTAGATGACTTGAGCAACATACACACACACACACAGACACACATACACACATAGCAGCTGTGACATTGTCTTCCAAGAAATGCAGACAGGTTCGCCCTTTCCCACTTTTTATCTGACAACGTGGCAGTGCAGTAAATTATCGTTTCCCTTACAGCCAGCAGATGAGCGAATAAATCCCGTACGTGAATACACTTAGCAAAAGAAATTACATTGATCACCACGTTTATCTCAACGTTTCGATAGCAGTACCAAGCTTTATCTTCCTTCGCACCATTATGTCCGTCAACCTCTTCCCCATTTTCATACCACATACTGACTACACTCTTCCTCCCCTCTGTTTTTCTCCCTAGTTCCTCCCACGCACTTTTTCTTCCTTTATACTCTCCTGTCTCTCATTTTTTCCTCCAGTATCTCCTCCTCTCACCCCTTTCTGCACCCTTAACTACTACTCTGCCGCCGCCCCTCTCAAGGCTTGGCCATATGTAAACAATCCTCGGAATACATTAGCCTCATTTTTCCCCCAGCCTCTATCGCTTGTATTCTCCGAGGGTATAAGCAGCAGTACTTGCTTCTCATATCTCAATGGCACTTGCGGAGACGGAGAGAGAGGAAAGAGGGAAGCAAGGAATGATGCGTCTCTCCACCCTACTTTTCTCTCCTCTCCTCTCTTTCTATTCGCCTATCCCCCTCCTTTCTTCCTTCCTTCTCATCCCTCCTTGTCCCCTTTTCCTCTCCCGCGCCCTCTGAGTTGAAAAGATCCTTCCAACCAGCCATTCCGGACCAGTGCTACCATATGCAAATCACAGGCATCAATCTTTGAGAAAACTCTATCTTTCCTAAGTGTTTCGAGGGGACTGGGGTGGTGGCAGTGGCGGTGGTGGTGGTAGTAGTAGATGTGTGGGTGGTGACTGTGGCGGTGTGATAACTGTGGTGATGACTCTGGTGATGGAGGAGATGAGGAAAAGAGAGAACGAAGGAAGGAAGAAAAGAAGTGGGAAATGAAGAAGTTCTCCAGTCCACTACTCTTCATGTTTCTATTCAGGCAGCAGTGTGTGAAGAAAGTATACATTTTCTCTCTCTCCTTCTGGGTCTCCGAAGCGAGTGGCATTACAGACAAACACACCCAACACCTACGACCGTGAAGTAATGGCCCGGGGTTTGAAGGGGTGACGCTGTTCAGAACGACAGGTTGAGGCAGGGGGACAACTTTATTATCTCTCTCTCTCTCTCTCTCTCTCTCTCTCTCTCTCTCTCTCTCTCTCTCTCTTCTCTTCTCTCTCTCTCTCTCTCTCTCTCCTCTCTCTCTCTCCTCGAATGCCAGTCTTGTCTTTAATCTTATCACTTTATTTTTTTTTCATAATGCTTTCCAAACTTAGCTTTTTCATTTAGATAACTTTATAAAAACACTTTTCCCTGCCAGTAATTCTCATATTCCTGTACTATTCCTTACATTTCCCTGCCTCTATATAATCTCTTAACTTCTATTTGTGCTACGTTCCTTGCCAGGTCCTACTGTATAATGTCCACCCACTCGCGGTTTACCAGAAGCAGCAACTAACTCAGTAAACAGCGTGATTCCTGCCATCTGTTCTTTCTATGTCGTGCTGTATAATTCACTTCTCTCTTTCTCCAAACTCGCGTCTGTTATTTAGCATTGCCTTTGTCTAGGGGTGTGGGAGGCTGCTGCTGCTGCTGCTGCTGCTGGGTGGTGCAATTACTACCATCTGAGGGAAGTTATTTGAGGACTAACGTCTCGTCTCGACAGCGCATCGGAAGTCACTGGGACCGACCGGAAGAGACATGCTAACGTTTATGTACTTCGCTCCTGGCCGCCCTTTCCTGTACGATTCTGAGAAGAGGTTAGTTAAGATAGAGAGGCATGGTGATATAATTCTGGTAATTATTATTTTTTTTCTTTTTTATGTATGATTGTAGTTTGTGTCAGAGAGAGAGAGAGAGAGAGAGAGAGAGAGAGAGAGAGAGAGAGAGAGAGAGAGAGAGAGAGAGAGAGAGAGAGAGAGAGAGATGGTGGTAGAGATGATCTTATCTTTAATTATTTTAAGATGTTAGGAAAGGGTTCTGGTGTTGAGAGAAACGCCCTCACTTCCCGCCTTCACTCCTTCCCTCCCTTCCTCTCCATCTCCCTCTCCCTCTCCCTCTCGGATTAAAGAGTAACAAAGGCGCCACGTACAAGAGCAGCAGCATAAAACACCTTTGGATTCTCCCTGTAATTACGTAGATTCCAATCCCGCTCTCATTCAATTGTACAAACAGCCCCCCCCCCCTCTCTCTCTCTCTCTCTCTCTCTCTCTCTCTCTCTCCTCTCTCTCTCTCTCTCTCTCTCTCTCTATCTCTCTCTCTCTACCGAATAGGCGTATCAATTAATTACCTTCGCTAATCAGAAAGCGGACATCACCTCGCATCTCTCCGCTCCTCTCTATACTTACTCCGCCATCTACCAATTAACAGTATGAGCACAGTGTATAAATTTTGAACAAATGAATGGTAATGAGTTCTTTGCTCTGTTCTGTTCTGCTCTCTCTCTCTCTCTCTCTCTCTCTCTCTCTCTCTCTCTCTCTCCTCCTCTCTCTCTCTCTCTCTCTCTCTCTCTCATCAAAAGTGGTCGGTAATGAGGCGAGTGACACACACTTGATCGACTTCCACTCCTAACTACTTGAGTGGCCAATAGTAAAAGCGTAGAGAGAGAGAGAGAGAGAGAGAGAGAGAGAGAGAGAGAGAAGAGAGGGAGAGAGAGAGAGAGAGGAGAGAGAGAGAGAGAGAGAGAGCCCAGTCCTGTCCCTCTCTGCGCTCCGCCTTGTCGCTCTCGCCCATCCCTCAGGTCAACTCATCTCCAAAGGGCGTATCATACACAGCAAAAAGAAAAAAAAGTTATATTCGAATGTACAATACTTCCATGTTCTGCTCTGTCAGTCACGGTAGTTTCCCTGGAGAGTCAAGGAGACGGTGCTGTTGCTGTTGGCTGTTGCTGTTGTTGTTGTTGTTGCTGCTGCTACTACTGTGCCGCCTGTGGGTTCACTGAGCGGGAAAAAGATGGGCAGCGAGACGGCTAGCCTCACCGATACGCACTCCTACCCTCTTTTTGGCGTCACAGCAGCGTGAAGCGAAAGAGTGAGCGAAGGAATAAACTTTCTATACAGCTCTATATGACTTTGCCTTCCACACCCGCTTGACTGTTTCTGTGCTTATGTATGGTCTTCTACGATCCATCTTCTCTTCAGTGTTGGTTGCTGTAGAGTTTTGTGATGAAACGCCTAATAAACTTTGCTCTTTTTTTTTGTTTTGTTTCTTTCAATGAAAGTGAATTATATCTCTAGCCACGCTATTCGAAACTGTAGTAAGTAGTTATAGCTTGTGTTTATTCCTCAGAGCTAATCCTTCAAGATGTCAGTTACAACAAGCCAGTGAAATGTAACGCTCTTTTGATTTCTACTTTGTCAGATATCTTTAATACTATAACTTTATACGTTCGTCTCCTCGCTGTCCATCGACCTTCTTAGTATGGCCTTAAAACACATCAAGATCCCACGCTTTTCTAATCATGACCTTAAAACACACAAAATTCTCAAGGCTTTACTTGTTATTGATCTGCAGTATTCGAATCCTTACTGTAATTTGATCTTGTCTCTTTACAGCACATCGACCCTCTTAGCATGGTCTCAAAACACATGAACCTCACAAGCCTTTACTTATTATTCATTTGCAGCATTCAATTTTCACCCATCGTTTATCATTTAACGTGGCATTCAATCCACCTCAACCTCTCCCTCCAACGCCTGTCCTAGACCACAGCCTGGGACGACTCCATTATGGGGCATTACGACCTTCACCGAGCCAGGCAAAGATTTAACTATTTCGACTTTCATTTCCAGGCTAATCCATCTTGGCTGGTGATGGCTCAGTTCCAGCCTAATGTCTTCAGCCCAGGGATGCCGCTATGGAACTTGAGGAGGAGGAGGAGGAGGAGGAGGAGGAGGAGGAGGAGGAGGAGGAGGAGGAACTAAAAGAGAAAGAAGAGAAAGAAAAGAAGAGGGGGAGGCAGAGAATGAGGAGGAAGCAGAACAGGAGGAGGAGGAGGAGGAGGAGGAGGAGGAGGAGGAGGAGGAGGAGGAGAAGGAAAAAGAGAATGGGAAAGGAGACAAGGAGTAGGAAAGACAAAAGAGATATTTCATTTTTTTTTTTTTTTTGTATCGAGAGTCAATTTCTTGCTCCCTAAGACCCAAAGATCAGCAGCAACAGTAATAACTCACGTGCAAACTCACACATATCGGTGACAACACTTATCAACCCTTGGCCACCCGCTTACCTGTCTTCAAGTGTAGCCCTTCCTTGCACACGTCCACTATAGATTATCAGAAGCGCCAGACAAGACTCGTCCCTCAAGCCACCAAGGCAAAACGTACCTGAGAAAAAAAGAAAAGGAGAAAAAGGTTAAAATCAAGCACCCAAAGAAAACTGAGAGGGAAAAATCGGAATGAAAAGCCAAAGGTGAAAAAACTGCACAAAACCATTGGTGTTAAAGGACATCAAAAGTTGTAATAAAGCACCCCAAAGAAACTTGGCAAGAAAAATTGGAGTGAAAAGACAAAGAAAAAAAGTTGCTGAAAATCATTGGTGTTAAAGGAAATGTAAAGGTGCGTTGTAGGCGAATGGGTTGTTAGGAGGCGCTTTAGGCCTTTCATTTAGGGATGGAAATTGCAGGCTGGTGGAGTCTTTGCAGCCAGACGAAGGACAGCTGCAATTTCAACTTCTGTGGATAAAGAGAACTAAATTATACACGAGTACAGCCAACTGGGACAGCGGCTCAAGTACTCGTAGTTAGGATGTCTGGCTTGGTGACCTCTGTGTGTGTTGAGAGGAGAACTGGGTGGGAGTGGGTGTTGGGGTGAGCAGATGGGTGGGTGTGTGTGCCAATGGACAGCCAGACAAGAGCGTTTAGTGTAATTAAAGAAACAAATTGTTATTCAGAATTAAAATTTAGACGTATTCTTAAATGCATTACCTGTCATGAAGTCTATTCCCAAAAGCCACAGAGATCTCACTGTTTCTCTTTTCAGTGATGGTGTAGAATTTTTGTTAGATTATCACTTCACTTATGAAAAAAAAACAAAATTGATTACTCGAAAAAAAAAGAGATCGTATCAAAAGCAGCAAGATAAGCCGGAAAAAAGCTTCAGAATACGATCTTTACTTTCTTCGCTTCCCATATAGAACATAAACATAATGTCTAAAGCCTTCAGTCATTTTTCAACAGACGAAAGAAAAATAACAAGACTGTGCAAATATCTCCAGGCAGTTAAGACAACGATGGAGAGGCTGGCCGACAGTGACAGATAGATAATTTCGTGTTTGTTTTCAATGAGATAAAGATTTAGTAGCGCTAAGGGCTTACGTATTCCTTGGAGGGTAATTCAAACACATGGGAGTCGCGATAGCAGGAAAAATGGGAAGGCAAGGAAGAAAAAAGAGTGGATAAAGAGATGCTGGGATGGGAAGACAGTAGACAGGAGACATAGAGAAAGTAAAGGAAAGGAAGGATGTTGGAGTAAGTGGACATCAACGAATTAAAAGGACAGATGGAATAAGGAGAGATAGATGGTGAGTGAGAAAGATGTATGAAAAAAGGTAAAGGAATATTTTTCTTGTTGCGGTACTGTTTTCATTATTATTATCATTATTATTATTATTATTATTATTATTATTATTATTATTATTATCATTAACATCATCATCACCGCCATCATTAGCCATCATTACTCATACTAACAGTATTATCATTAAGACCAATACCATTATTATCATCACTACAATTATTACCATCACCATACATACTCGTACATACATACCATCACCACGCTTCCACAAAACACACACTACACATTCTTCTCTCCTCATCCCTTTAATGGCAGTGAAGAAAAGTGTAGAAAAATGGTCTTTAGTACATCCACTGCTTATTGACAGAGGCTTTCTGTGGCCTGGTGGTCCCTCAAGTCCTGGCCAAACACACTCTCCGCCTCTCAACCCTCAGCCCGGCACCCCAGCCCTCTACACTCCTCTCACCGATACTCAAGAGACTAATTAGCGCTTCTTGATTGCTCCGAACTGTTGACGGAAGAGGGATGAGGAAAGGATGTGGTGAAGGTGTCGAGCGAGATAGATAAGGAATGGGATTTTCTGATAAGCTTAGTTGTCGGGGATCAACTGAATGGTAATGTATTGTAATGATTATTGTGGTTATTATTAGTGGTATTAGTAATAGTAACAGAAGTAGTAGTAGTAGTAGTAGTAGTAGTAGTAGTAGTAGTAGTAGTAGTAAGGGGGGGAGAGAGAGAGAGAGAGAGAGAGAGAGAGAGAGAGAGAGAGAGAGAGAGAGAGAGAGAGAGAGAGAGAGAGAGAGAGAGAGAGAGAGAGAGAGAGAGAGAGTGTGTGTGTGTGTGTGTGTGTGTGTGTGTGTGTGTGTGTGCGCGCGCGCGTGCGTTGAACAAAAATACAACGGTCTGGAAAAGAAACGAAGCCTCCGAAGAACAGGAAGGCGAAAGGGAAGGAAAAGTCTGTGCTAAAAATATGGATTGAAATGCTCCGTTTTTATCGCGCGCGGAATACAAGGGAAAACCCAAGGAAACTTGAAACTGCTTCCTCCGCGCGCTGCCAAACAGGAAATCGAACAGGAGAAGCTTAATGAATATTTCTCCTCGTTTCTTTATCATGTGACGTGCCTTTTGCCCCTCTAGAAAACATTAACTCCATTACCAAATATCTGCCGCTTCTTGTTTACCCTGGAGTTTTTTTATACACTAACATAATAATTCCCGTGGGTCTCTTATCAACTCTTATAAATTCACCACTGAGTTATGATCTGATTTTTTTTTATATATTTGCTTTAAACGTAATATGATCAAAATATGAGTGTTAGTATGCTTTCTTCTATTTATTCGATAACCAAGAGGCTCCTTCTTCAGAGCATCCCCGCCTCTTCTTGTAAAGTACTGGATGAACTGGTAGAGAGATGCTTATTCTAGTATCTCTCGACTTCCTGCCACTTCCTTCCACGTATCAGGTAGCAGGTGGCCTTCGTCGAGCACACAGATCCTCCAAATGACTGCTGAAAATCATAATTCATTTGGCGAAAAATCTTGACTGAACTGCGTACAAGTACATTGTTAGATTCACGTCATAGTATACCAAACTTCATTAGGGCATTTTATTTTTGTACCAAGAATTGTTTATACGACTTGGTATGCGAGAAGATAATTACTGAAAGAACTTGAGTTTCGAGTCTCATCTCTCACAAGAACAATGACACCAAATAATCTTAATAACCCAGTCCTTTAGCTTAGGTGGGTCGCCTCACCACCCAACGGCCTCTGCCAGGTACACGGTTGACCACGTGGATCCTTCCCTCTCCTCCCCCTCCCCACTGCCACCCGCCAGCAGATGAGCGAGTAAAGAGATCACCACCAACACAACACAGGCCTACAAACAACAATAAAGAAACAATAACAAAAAAAAAAATAATTGCAAAAAAAACTATGGTGGGTTATGGGCCTCCTACGTGGCTAAGTGATGATCACCTTACTTTGATTAATGGAGAATTAATGGATAGCACGTCGCATTAATGGGCACAAATGACGGATAGCTGTTGCTCGGACGGGTGTAAGATCCAGCGGTGAGGATTACGTTTTTTTTTTTTTTCGCGCTTTTTCATATTACGCCGCTCCCATTAAAACACCAGTAATTGAGTTGGAATGACTGGCACGGCAGGAACACGAGGAGCAGAGAGAGCAGCACACAGGCTGGCGGGGAGTGCTGGACTGAAGCAACACCTGACCACAAACACAGTCGACGTCTGACTCCCATGACCACAAACACGCCCCGGCTAAGGGTGTCTCTAATAGCCCGTCCGCCCCAACAAGCTGCTCACCACAAGCACCTCGTATCTCACACCAACACCCGCGCCACCCACACACTCAGGCAAGGCTTCCTTTCATCCCGTGGCAAGGGGAAAACCACAAATTACCGTCTACCTCAGTTTCTGAATAGCTTTATTTGCTCTAGTGTCACGTAACGTTACTTGTTTAATAGCTTTCTGGACAACGCATATATACGCTACGACAAGTTAACTCATCAGGATAACTTATAATAATTATGTACAAAATCAACTAAGGATCCCGTGGCGATTCAAATCCGAGGCAACAGTTTCCTCCAACAGGCGCGTCATTACCACGCACCGGAGAATTGGCGCCCTGGGTGGTGCTAGAGTGCTTCTACCCCGACGCTCGCCCGCCGCAGCGTTATCCTGGCGGGAGGGCTGCTGAGGGTGTCATGTGGAATCCATTACGGTCTGATGAATCTGATACTAGAAGTCATGCTGTGGGTGGCCCGCGGGCTGGAGTCAGCTGCGGTAGATAACGCTGTCTTAGTTATCTTGTCTGAATAGCATGCTTTTGATGAGGCGAGCTGGAGAAGGGATGCAAGACCGCACACCGGATGCTGATTCTCTTAAATTGCATCTCGCACTCGTGTTTGGGGGCTTGCATTCAATTATTTGACACGAAAACTGTTCAACTAGTTCAATTTCATTTTCACAGCGACTCAATATAAACGAGATTAGCCCAATAAAGCCTGGAAAATCATGACCCTGATTTCAAATACTGCTGCCTATTTACTTTCATTACGCCAACGAAAAGAATAACGGAAAGAAGTCGCTGAACTGCCTGGAAAAATACAACAGCTGATTTCGTAAGTTAATTCACACCTGTGGCTGAGGGATTACATGTCGCCCTTAGTCGTGGCAACAGTAGGCATCATCTTCGCTTTCAAACCACACAACCTCTCATTCCCCTGTGTGTGTGTGTGTGTGTGTGTGTGTGTGTGTGTGTGTGTGTGTTTGTGTTTCCTTTCCACCTCCCACACACCTCCTGGCCTTTAACTCATCCACTCCATCCCCCGCACACCCCCTCCCCACAACCTCGCGCCTCACGTGACCAACACACACCAGCACTCACTCACAAAACCGGTCTTAGTTCCTGTCCCCGAGTGTTACTTGACCCTGAACACTTCAAGGTTGTTTCAGGGATTTTTTTTTTTTTCCTGGACTGTGGGGGAATCTGAGACATAACTAAAGATGGTATGGAAAAAAAGTCTTTGCTGGTTTACACACTAGTTGCTACTAAATTAATTACTGCAGTAGCAAGTTTTTTTTCTCTCTCAATTATCATTATTTATATCGGTTTCGTGTGTAGGTATAAAAAAAAAGAAAAAGAAAAAAGAAAAGCAGTCTTCCAAGCAGCCTTAGGAAATAACGGTAAACTAACATGAAAATCAATTAAATATACAAACTCCTCCATGGAAACAGTGAACCTCTATCGATCATAAATCTTCACGTTACAAACACTCCAGCAAACACAAACAAACACATCCTAAATCATCTAAACATGCAGTAAACACGTATCTTTTAGCTACTTATTCCTAACTCACAGTCTCTCGTTACTCAATCCCAAGCTTATATTCAAGTAACATTCCTTTTTTCTCCAGATTAGAGCCTTTATATTTTGGCCTCTCATCGGGCTGATTGGCCAACCTGCACCGGCATTTCCTGCTTTAATGATCCACAGCCCCGGCGAGGAACAGGCCACCGGAAGGACATTAGTGGAACATTTATCGAAGCAGCTGCAGTCCCGCTCTCATAAAGGGATATGAGGGAAGGAGGTGGTGGCCGGGTAATGGTTGTCCCCCAGGCGATGTGTAATTAAGAAACGCCTTCCCCTGCCCTCCCCAAATCACTGCTGCTCTTATGTCTCAGAAAGCTGATGGGCGGGTAGGGGTGGTGGTGGTGGTAGTGGTGATATTAGATCTTCAGTAAAAATATAGTATGGTGGTTATAAAGACGTTTATAAATCGGAGAGCTTATAGAGTAACACAGTAAAGGATAAGCGACAAAAACTAGAATGCACTACAAAAAAATTTCAGGTCAATGCACCCACATAAGTAGTTTACCACCATTTTTAAGGCGTAAGACAGAATATATAACAATACAAATATGTGCATTCCAATCATTTCATATTCTCGATTTTTTTTTACTTAATGTTCACGCAATGGTTTGAAGAGTCTAATTTGTCTTTTCCTTTCACTTAACAAACATGAACCAGTTCTGTCTGGATCTACTACTCATAAACTATGAAAAGAAGCAACACTTTTCCTTGTACATAATTTGACGGAATCTAGACAAAAAATAACGAAACACGGAATATCAAAGAACACATGAAAAAAAAAAAAACTCACAAAAATCTCCAAACATTATAAGAGTAACCTTGGAAGTGAAAGTCAACTGTCAGCGAGAGAGAAAAAAAATGAAGTCAACGTACATCATAGCTGCACGTTCCTTGAAGCCAGGAGCGCAGGAGACAGGCACGAGGCAAGTGAGCAGCAAGTGTCAAGCATGTGCGAGGAAGCTTTTAAAAAGAAAACAGGTGAATGACACTACTGCTGAGGACGGATGGTTGTGGGGAGGAGGGGGAAAGCGGAGCAAGAGCAGGTTTAGAATAATCAGTGTTCATGTCTTGAGCAAATTACACCACCAACTTGTCTCGCCGGAGTACAAGGTTCTCTGATGTATATAGTGTAACACCACTCCGAATTGCCGGCTAATATGAAGTTAAGTCTCCAGGAATCCCAGTTTCACCTCCCTAATAAGGACAAGTTGCCGTGTAAACTCAGCAATCACCAGGATCACGAATGTTCACTTCACTCCATAGATAATTTGCTTTGTTTTCCTCCAGCATAATAAAGAAGACTACAAAACGCCGGGACTCGTTGTATGTACCAAACAGGGACATAAAACTGTGCTCTAAATTAGATGATCAGTGGCATGGGTTTCCGGTAGGGCTTACAGAGAAAGAGAAAGAGAAAGAGAGAGAGAGAGAGAGAGAGAGAGAGAGAGAGAGAGAGAGAGAGAGAGAGAGAGAGAGAGAGAGAGAGAGAGAGAGAGAGAGAGAGAGAGAGAGAGTCCTATCCCTTACTTTCTTACATCCTCTTATATTTCGTCACAATGTAAATTTTCATATCTACTCCTTTGACCATGTTTCTCTTCTTTTCCTCCTAGTCTGACTCGAACCAGTTGACACTGGACCAACACACTCACTCTCTGGCCAGCTGGTGGATGACGCAACCCCACCTGGAGGCAAGCGAGTAGTAATCTTGACCCTCGCAGCGGGACACAGAATCGCAGTGCAAAGTAATGCTGTGTAATTTCTCGCGTGTTATTTTTCTAGACTTTAAAACATCATTCAGGAAAGGTGATATTTAAAATGTCTGAAGCGATAGAGTTTGGTCGCGAGTATTATTTTTGTGAACTTATTAAACATCGTGTGTGTGTGTGTGTGTGTTTGTGAAGGCTGGGTGTGAACGTCCGGACATTCTTATGTTTATCACAGGCCACAATCTCCGCCCTTTTCCCCTCCCTACCCTCCCTTCCCCACCCGTCTCACATCTCCCACTGCTAATGGAAGTTGACACGACGCCTTAATTAAAACTGTGTTAAACCCTCGTGCTCCGCCTTCCCCCCCGATCGCCTACAACACACTAGATCATCCTGGAGCCCTGTAGTACGAGTAGTTCCTGTGGCTGCCGGTAGCTGGCGCCTCACCGTCACACTTCATTTTAAAATTAAACACTCCTCTGTCACCGCTTAGCGCCCCCTCAAGACCCCTCATCATCGCCCTCCTCTTTACGCACCCTTCTTCTAAGAATAATGAACAAGCGTCGAGGAGCAGGACGACGGCAGGAAGAGAAGAAGGATAATGAGATGACTGACGGATTCAAGTCTTAGAATCTCTGGTATAAGGAGAAGAGATGGAAATTAAGCTGGCTGATGCGTGGGAATCTCTCTCGCCCAGGCAGTAATATTTGCACATAGCCACAGCACGTGACACTCACTAACACCGACATCCAAACCTTCACTCCCGTCATTTCCAATATGTTCCAGATGGCAGAGTTACTTCTGGATAAACATATGGAGTACAATGATTAATTTACCGAACAATGAGTCTCTCTCTCTCTCTCTCTCTCTCTCTCTCTCTCTCTCTCTCTCTCTCTCTCTCTCTCTCTCTCTCTCTCCTGAGCCGCAAGATGACACGCGGCTAGGTGAGTGGCCCGGGGTGAGAGGGTACGTGATGAGAACATTAACAGCATACTGTACACGTGCGTTATATACTGATTTTCATTTACACTGCCAAGGGATCAGTATTGTGCTCAGGACATTGATATGAGTGCAAGAGTGTATCTATCCTCTGTTATCTATATTATCATTCATGTTTTTAAAACTATTCATAACTACAATAATGTACAGTGGTGTATCATCCAACAACTTCTAACGTTGTATAATCATTTCTTATAAAGAAAAAGATGACATGTTTACATATTTCTTACTTTCTTAAGCAACACTACACGCCATAAGCTGGAGAAAGGATGGCAAGACGCTCTTCCCCGGAAGGTCAAACTTTTGTATTTGAACAAGTAAACCCGAAGGGTCCTCAAGCCCCAAGTCATCCCCGCGCCCAGCAATAAGACGCTTGAGTTAACCAGCGAGATAAAGGCATCACGGCATTCCCGGAAACATGAGCCACACAAAAAGGGAGAACCGTGTTGGAAAGCTTCTTCAAACCTATAGCCCCGGCAAATCAAGGCGGGCCTAGGCCCCTCGGCTGACTCCGCCTCTCGTACTCCAACTGCAGGGAGGCCGTGGAGGGGCGAGTGACGTGATGGAAGAAAGGGAAGGAGGAAAGGATAAATTGGGATCTTATAAATGTGGAAAAAAAGACAAGAGGGGAAGGCAGGGGCTGCGGGCCGAGGCAGAGCAGGCCTGTATGAGCGAGGTCATTGGCCTGGTGGAGGCGCGACATGGGAGATCCCGTCCTACAGCACCCAGGCCGAGCGATGCCACCTACCACTCGCCCCCACTGTAATTATTATCTCATTAACTCCCGCGGCGACTCGTTCCCTCCCTTGGCACCCTTCACCACCTTCCACACTCAGATTATATACAGGTCGCGTTCCCTAGACCGCCTCACCATTCACCCCCGAACGTAAACAACAGAGAAACGAAAACAATGAGTACGGTCGAAAGACAATGAAATATATTAACAAAGAGAGAACTCCTAGTAGGCTTTCTAGGCCTCTGCCAGCTTCTCTTTCCTCGGCTCGATACTAGGTCCTGTCTGGGTCATGTGTGGCATCATACTCCAGTGCCAGCATGCTCATCGCGGCGCCTGCTTTAAATCATATGTCTCTCCGCGGCAGTACTTAGGGGAACTGTTCAAATTTAGTGATATTTTTCCTTCTCTGTGCATCTAAATGTTAGTCTTTCTGTAGTGCCAGTCACTGGGTATGCGCCGAGCAAAAAAGCGAGTGCATTGACAAAGATATGAAAATACAAATAAGTCATGATTTACGACGGCATTAATGTGTGCGTGATTCCCTGGTATTAGGCTCATTATGAGTTATGTCTTTTAATTATGAAGTTCAGGTTTACACCATGACGCACTCAGTCCATTCATGAAGCTGACGCT
This sequence comes from Scylla paramamosain, assembly GCF_035594125.1. Lineage (NCBI taxonomy): Eukaryota > Metazoa > Arthropoda > Malacostraca > Decapoda > Portunidae > Scylla > Scylla paramamosain. Next base: position 1,649,651 of record NC_087162.1, on the reverse strand, counting down.
GCAGTGAGGGAGCTTACTGGAGCTGAACTGTGACGGTGAGAGGTATTAACTTTATGTAACATCTCTGTTGAACAATTATTGTATACCGGTGAAGAAGCATGAAGAGAAATGGAAGCATATTGAAGCAAGAAAAAAAAAAGTAGATCTAGCACTGTATGGCAATGAAAATCTGTACTAATGGGTTCCTAATGGGATAGCCCCGCGGGATGGGCCAATCAGCAGGTTCCTGTGGTGTGCCGCAGGTGGCGACGAACAACCACTGGGCCGTAACGCGTCCCGGGGCACACAGGCCACGGCTCCTCTCACTTCACCACACAGCAGTACACTGGATACTATTTGTATATGATGTCAAAGGAATCTATCTCATTGCATTGGTTGAAACTACAAAGCACATGGAAAAACAAAGAAGAAAGCTTACATTTCGCCGGAGTTTATCGCCATCCGCACAACAAGCGCATCTGCTGTCAAACACATGTTGTCGCTTTTGCTCCTGCTGCTGCTGCTGCTCCCAATTAATGAGAAGCATATTTAGCTTCTAGTGTCAAATGGCACAATGCGAGCCAACACAAACGTTCAGTCCCCGGTCAGACGCTTACACAACGCTGCTCTCCATACCTACACGCGCGACGATCACTTTTATTTTTACCTCCGATATGTTCGGTCCCCCCAAATTTTTTTTTTCTTATATTGTGAGCGTCATTTGGTTTCGTGTGTGTGTGTGTGTGTGTGTGTGTGTGTGTGTGTGTGTGTGTGTGTGTGTGTGTGTGTGTGTGTGTGTGTGTGTGTGTGTGTGTGTGTGTGTGTGTGTGTGTGTGTGTGCTGTAATCTTCGGAGGGAATTAGGAAAGAGATTCAAATAAAAAAGAAATGTATATGATCTTGAATCACAAAAGCATAAACAGAAAAGTGTGAAGAAAACTTGAGCCCACGTATGAAATTGCAAGCTCCCTGACGATGACACGAAGCAGAGTGAGCAGCAGCAGCAGCAGCGAGCTATTGGACTACTGAGCGTCCACGATTATCGCCCTGCTGAGAAACATCCCTCGCCGCATTCCCGGGAACCTGACGTGCTGCTCAGTCGTCCCACCACGGCATGCTCTCACATCGGCGGCATTAAGTGATAAGCTTCACAGAAATATATATAAAAAAAAAAAAAAAAGCCTCAATGTTCCATTAAGGCTGTGGGGGGAGGGAAGTCTGCGTAAACCGTTGCGGCAATCCAGTGAAGACTTTTGTAATGTGTGTGACGGGTTGTTGTTGCAGAGGGGAGGCTCCACCGACTTCTGGGCCTTCCGATCCATCAAATAAGACAAGTCGAAGCTTTGTGTGGAGGAGGGTCGCCACGCCCTCCTCCCCTAGGGCTGCTAGACGCCCCAGATGGGAACGCCGAGGACTCCTCCTGTCTTTGTCTGGGCCAGTTCTGGTTTACTGCTCAGAACATCCTGGCGGCCTTCGCAGGTACCAAGTCAGGTGAGAGCAGGAGACAAGTTCATTTCACGGATGCTCGGCTCGACTTGTAGCGTCCCGTAATTGGAATGGCGTAGGTTGTGATTTAGCTCAATAGAAAGATTCCCGTATATTTATAGTGATGAAATTCAAATAATTTGCACCGTATACCACTATAATATTCACGTTTCGTCGCCCGCTGAAAAAATGGCCAGGATTCGTGTGGACAGGTGAAGCTGTGTGAAGTAATGAGTTAGTCCAGAGGGTGTCATTACAGCTCTTGTAAACCACAGCTATATTTCATATACCTTTACTGAGAAGCTTTTTGTTTTCCAGTAGCACCACGTTCTTCACCTTCACCCATAAGGGAGATTTCCAAAGTACATAAGCCATGCGTTCTGATTTGAGTGTTCCTGAGGCCAAGTTGAACTAATACAAAATAAATGAAGACATGAGCCCGTACATACACAAAAATAAAGATTGGATATGACACTGTGATGCAACCTTAACACCCTACATAAATCTTCCCCATTTCTTTCCCTTTCAGGAACTTTCCCCTTATCTTTTAAACCCAAGTCTGCCATCTTCTTCAGCAAGAAAGGGTGAGGTAACGAGGTAACAATGAGACTTTTTACAGATTAAATTTCTACTACTTGTATGTCCTACATTTACAACGTACCTTTCTGACTATCCTTTCTTACACTTTACACGTCGATTTTTTCCCATAAATACTAGATATAAAAATAAAAAATAAAGAAAATAAAAACGCGAAAGGGCCTTTAAGAGAGAGAGGTAAGTTCTGAAGTGAAGGTGGTGTGGAAGAAATATATCATGAACAGCTGAGACAATCTTTCTTACTTTACTGCACACCTGCTGTATTCCTCAACACCTACCTACCGTTTTTCGTCACCCCGCGAGAAGGACGGAGTGGGAGGGAAAGGGCCACAGTGGGACATAAGGGAGAAAGGGAGCGGCGAGAGTGGCGGCTTGACGGGGCAACAGTAAGACAAAGGTATTACTGTGCGATGTGCCACCCAGTCTGAGGTACTTTGGCCATTAATACCTATTTACTTTAGGCTTACTTTCGCGCCGCCTTTGCCGTGGGATTGGTGGCTCCACTCCTCCCTACGGACATGAAGACTTCGCTCACCATCTTCCCATTCCCTTTCCCCTCGCGGAGTCTTAGATACGACGCGGAGGCAGTGCAGGGAAGGGTGCAACGGGAATGTGACGGAGATGTAGAAAGGGTGTGACGCGATGTGGTGATGATGTGGCATGGGTTTGAGAGAGGAAGCTGATGGAGTGTAAGTGAGTATGTGACGGAGATGTGATGTGTGTGTAGAGGGAATGTGACTAAGATATGATATGACAGAGGTGAGAGGGGTAGACGAAGTACGGATAACACTACCGCGAATATTGAGTAAAGTGTATGACCAAGGTAGGATGAAGCCTGAAACTGACAGACAACAGGTTCACAAACTCAACTGTACATGTAGGAAAAATGCCTACTTTTCGCTCGTCACTTGTCTGAACGGATGTAGTGTTGGGAATGTGGCAGATCATAAAAAAAAAAAAAAAAAAAACTGCAGCATTTTACCAAATCATTTCCTACTCATTCGGGTACTGCGTGAGGGTTTTTTTTTTTTTTTTCTGGCGTGGAGGGGAGGCCGGGAGGAGGGGAAGTAAATGAAGCTGTTACATGCACCACACATCTTCCCTTATATTTTTTTACTGCACGTATACACTGTAAAAAAACGTTTCTCTCTCTCTCTCTCTCTCTCTCTCTCTCTCTCTCTCTCTCTCTCTCTCTCTCTCTCTCTCTCTCTCTCTCTCTCTCTCTCTCTCTCTCTCTCTCTCTCTCTCTCTCTCTCTCTCTCTCTCTCTCATTTTAAAACGTAGTCTAAGGAACATAAATGTGACTCTAATGACGATCAATAACAATCCAGTGAAATACGAGGCAATTAAAATTAAGAAACGCATCAGAAGAAACCAAGTGTGACGCTCGATGAAGGTGACGCCGCTCGCCCGCCCCAGACTCAGTCCCTCCCTGGCTGGCGGGGCTTTTATCACCTCTATACGACGGTGATTAACTCCCTCTGCAGTTATCATTGGCCGGGCGATAATGGGATGCAAAAAGGATAATAAGAAGAGAGCCACATGAAAAAAAACGAGGTGTGAACTAGAGTTTATCCAATACATCAGCCATAAATCAGAGTGATAATGATAATGGAGTAAGCGGACGGGACGGAGGAGGAGGAGGTGGAGGAGGAGGAGGAGGAGGAGGAGGAGGAGGAGGAGGAGGAGGAGGAGGAGGTGTCAAGGGAGGAGAGGGACTGGGGAGTGTCAGGGGGAGGGGGAGAGGGAAAGGGGTGCCACTAGCCTCAGGGTGTAGACTTTTTCCGTCGCGTCTGGCATCCGTCCCGCGCGTGGGGCTCGTTTATACCAGCCGACGGTCCGCCACCTGTCTGCCGCGCCACCTTACCACTCCCCTCACCCCACGTCCCCGCCGACACCCAGCCTGCCTCCACCCACGCCCGTTACCCTCCTCCCCAAACTCACTTCATCAACTCTCTCCTCCCTCTCTTTCTAGCTCGTCCATATCTCCTGCCCTTCCCCGCATCTCCCCCTATTTGCTCCTTCTTCCTCTTCACCGCCCTTGCTTCCTCACCGCGGCTCTCTATCATTGACGCTGCCACAGGGATGTTTTTCTTTTACCGGCGTTATCTGTCTTATTAATCATGGTAATACGAGCTATATGTTAGTGGCGACACGTCGGGGTTACATATATAATGGTACCTGATAATATTTAATAACTGTATTCCTAGCAGTCTCTCCCTGCACACACCTGAGCAGAGAGGATCCGGTGGCGTTGCAGTTTAGTCTCTTGCTTGCTGACCAGTTACGCTATCTTGCTGGTTATCAATGAGCTGCTTCTTCCATACGCCTTTGCTACTTATCCTGAAGAAATCAATGAGTGCAGGTATGGCGCAGCGAGGATGTGGTGATGTCAGCCGCCGGATGTTGAGTCTTTCTTGTGCCTTTTCTACTTTGTTGATTTAACGTGAGGCTCGTACAGCACGACACTGTATTCGTACGTGTGTATGTTGGTTTGCCTGCAAGGTGTGACGAGGGAGGAGACTGTGGGTGCACGGAGGGAGAGTATGTTCGTGTCCTTTACAGACTCACATTGAGCACTACGCATCAAG
>NC_087162.1:1637500-1640000 GCF_035594125.1 Scylla paramamosain | reverse complement strand
GTGCTGGCGGAGAGACACATGACGGGGCAATTGGGATTTATCATGGGGGCGAGGGAACTCTCTCTCTCTCTCTCTCTCTCTCTCTCTCTCTCTCTCTCTCTCTCTCTCTCTCTCTCTCTCTCTCTCTCTCTCTCTCTCTCTCTCTCTCTCTCTCTCTCTCTAAGCTTCAAGTAAAAAAGCACTGCAGTATGAGGGGAGTTACCGAGATTTTCTTAACATACTCTCAGCAACACATTAGTGGAGGTGAGTGTAAAAGTCAAATCCTGCTAATATATGACTGGCCGGGGGAAGATGAGAGGCGTCGCTCTATTCAGGGTAATATGTAAAAGTTATACATATACTCTGCTTCAGGTGGCGGCGACCAGAGCTCCCTCCTACTTCCACCTGATTTATGACTGACCCTTGGTGAGGAGGTGAGTGGCGGAGGAAGTGTCTAAGTGAATGCTAGAGTCTTAATCACGCCACATACACCTCGTCAGCGCCAATTACCGTGGTTAATCAAGTGGTTTCCGGCGGAACTAGTGAGGGGTAATGGGTTCCTCAGAGGCCAGCCTGGCAGCCTTGCATACGTAATGACCGACAACACCACCGGCGCAGACCTGGGAACAGCGGTAGGAACAGGAGAAAGTGGGCGATGAGAACGAAGCAACGATGAGAAGTTAAAGATATGATAAATATAAAATTAAATGGAATACGAGAATAGAAGAAAGAGGTGAAATAAGGTGAAATATTAATCTTCGCACCTTTTTAATACCACAGTGAGAAATCATAAAAAATATCCGTTTTTATTCATGATTATTATTAGTTTTCAATGACCCACAGTACTAATGGGCAATAAACTATCTATCTATTTATCTATCTATCTATCTATCTATCTAGCTATGGTCTTCAAGTGGCCGTGTGGTTCAAGTGACGAGGTAACCTAAGTGAAGCCTACGTAAACAATGTATACGAGTAAATTACTGTTTATATTGCCTCATCACCCTTGCTCTGACTGCCTCTGAGGTCACGTGGAGTGCCGCAGGGTAGCTTGGGCCTTCAAACGGTATCACGGTAAAAACATCTTGCCACACGTCAGCCCAACCTTCACTGTGTTTATAACCTAACAGCACACAGCGGCCTTCACGTAATAGTCCTCGATATCCTTATTCAGTGATAGTTTAATAGAAAGTCATTACGTATTAAGATCAGCGAGCTCGTGTGTTATAAAATTCAATACCGTCTTCCGATGAAATGTTTAAATTGTAGAGTGACTAGGAGAATAATCAAAAGTATGTTGTTGTAACTTGAACCAAACTATAAGTGAATACCATCAACATAAGAGTAGTGCGAAAAAAAATTAAAAAATAAAAAGAATAGTAAATTGGCACATTTCAGTGCAAATGCGTCTAATACGAAAGAGAAGGAAAAGTCAATGACATGGGCAGCCACTGACCTCCATAACACATTAATATGAAAAACCAAGACGACAGTTTCGTACCCAAGGTTCTTGGTTTCGTTTTTACGCCAATATATTTATAAAAAGTCTCATGAATCCGACAGCTGAAAATATATTAATGACACGTACATAAATAAAGATAATAACCCTGGCAACGAAATCGAAAGTTCCTATAATCCTATACACAAAAAAATATATATTAGTAAATAAATATACGAATAAATAAATAAATATACAGAGATTAAATACTATGCCACTAAAAGGATAATGTTCATTAACCATATTTGTGCTTCTAACATGATAATCCGCTGCAAAATTTTATATCTTATTATATTTTTGTTCATATGGTTACACTGATCCCTCTTACAAGCGGCAGTAAATCTTTTCCAAAACCCTAAGCGGATCACCGGTCAGTCAGTCAGGATGTCTCCGTGGCAGCTCACTTGGGGTTCTACTGGCGCCGACGTGGCCAAAGACAAAGAGGTGACGTAAGAGGCTGAGTTGTGTCGACCAAGCGTAAGTTATGGGCTCACGGTGTCGTGCGGGATGACTGGCTCCGAGCTGACGCGGGGTGATGCACGGCCACCAGTCCCTTGCTGGTGGCCCTCAGCGATCGATGACTTGGTGAGGGATGGGCAAGTGACTCATTGAATCCTTGTGCTGAACAGTGCATGAGAAACTTAAGTAAAAGGAAAAATAGAAGACTAAAGTGATAGGAATTACCATCTCTCCTGCGTTCGTCACCGTTCTTGTTACTGTTCCCAACTCACCTGAAAAGAAAAGGAAATTTTGATTAGTTTACTGGAAACCACGACCATTCCACATACTATCCTAGAGTATACAGTAATTGTACTACTACTACTACTACTACTACTACTACTACTACTACTAATGTGTGTGTGTGTGTGTGTGTGTGTGTGTGTGTGTGTGTGTGTGTGTGTGTGTGTATGTGTGCACGCGCGTGTGTGCGTGTGTGCTTGCGTGCGCCCGCGTGCCCGTGCGATATACCCTACCAGACAAACAAACTGACAAACAGGATGACATGCGAAACGTAATCCGCCA
>NC_087162.1:1625000-1635000 GCF_035594125.1 Scylla paramamosain | reverse complement strand
AATATACAGGGTGGAAAGTGATTTCTCTCATAAATTACAATGTTTGCACAGCCCCGTAAAATGCGTCTATTACTTCCTCCGCTGCACCTCCGGGAAATACTACTCAACGTGCACTCCTTTCGGCCAAAACACAAGGGGGAAGCGGGAGGGTGAAATCTATGATGATGTGGGGCGTCCTCAGGCTGCCACGAAGCGATAATGCTTTCCTGTAATCGACATCAGAAGGTGAGGAGCGTCGACACCCCCTGAACAGACTGATTCCCTGATGATGCTTGATAATCGGTTTTTTTTTTCTTTTTTTTTTTTTTTCTTTTTTGCTGCTCTTGTTATTCCAGGCGATGAAAGGCAGCAGGATATGTTCAGGTGGCGAGTATAACACTGCACGTTGTTATGGGAGCAACGGCTCTGAACAAAAACACGCACGCAGGCGCTCGCACACACACACACACACACACACACACACACACACACACACACACACACACACACACAAAAAAAAAAAAAAAAAAAAAAAGTATTAAAAAAGCAAAAGGTTCACGCTTTTCATGGTTCACGAATTTTAAGAGCTGGGAAAAGAGAAAAATAAATACACTATAATGACCCGAATTTTCCACCAAATACACAACTCAGATGTTTGAAGAGCTTCCTGCAATAGCTCGTTCGGTGTTCGCTATGAATGACTGAGGCATCACGCATTTCCCGCCTCCTCCGCTTCCTTTTACGGTGCAACCTTACAATATTCAACAATATTGAGGGTTGGGACCAGATAATTTGTTATAACGCATCGGCCCAAAGTAACCATTGCCAGCCCAAACTGCTGCTCCATCGTCATTTAAGCTGAGCGCCCCAAGGCCTCTCTGTCTGAGGGCCTTCAAACACATACTGGGTTGTCAGAGTCATCACTGCCGCTGTCACTACACAAGCACAGCCTTTGACCGTTTGCAGCCACAAGTGTGGGAAAATTACAAGCATTATTGACCCACAACACACAACAAGCTGCTTGCCATCCCACAGGCGCCGTAATCATTGGCTGTGCAAACTGGTTATTTCAGCGGAACCATCGGCATGGTATTACCAATGCTGCGCAGCCCAATCCTACCTTCTTCGGGAGCTGTTACGGCGCGCCGGGCCATCAGCAAACCTTGAAAAGCTAACTACACTTTCCCGAATCAAAACGACGTTAACGCTTCACTCCGGAGCTTCGCCTCACCTCCTCTGTACACTCTGCACGGCCACTGTGTATTCACCGATTGGTTTCACTTTTAACTTTTTTTTTTTTTAATCTTCCGGTTCTTGATTTGTCATTGTGACACATACGAGGCTCAGATCGCATTAGCATCCCTCTATTTCCTTCTCTTTCTGCTAAGTTCATGTTACTTTTTTCTTTTTCTTTCTTCTTTCTCTTTTCTCTGGTATATTTTTCTTGACTGAAGGTTTCCTCGTCTTTCTCTGCAATCTTTTGGTCATTGGCCAGGAAACATCATTATAATAAAAAGATAAAAAAAACATACAAAATACACATGATCCCCCTTAAGTAAAAAGTTCATGTAATTTATCCAACTATGACTCTTCACCTTGCATTAAAACTTACCTTTCTTTACGTTCACTTTCTTTCCTCTAAGCTGCCTCAACACACCATCTCCTATCTTGGCCAGAGTAACTATTCTTGCCTCTCACCTGTAATCATCCTCTCTAACATCCTCCGCGCACCTTGCCTCCTTTCGACTATCTTGTTCTGTCAATCATCCTTGTCCTCACGTATACCTCTAAGAGTCAGTAATAAATCATACAGCTTATTGGTTTCACTTCACGCTCTTTTCGTTTCACTCTCGCTCACCGTCCCAACCCTCCACTTAGACCAGAGGGTCCCATACACAGGAGGGAGGAAGAAGGAAGTGACCTGCAAAAGAACACTGTCACAGCTCCCTCTGTGATTGGCAGCCGAGGGATAAGAAAAAATAGTGGGTGGTGAATAAATCTTTCCCTTGCAGATACCAAGGTCATGTGTTAAATAAGGACAAAAAAAAAAAAAAACTACAATTTTTTTTTTTTTTTTCAACAGGAAAACCTGGTTAAACAGGTCCAAACACTCATTGTTCATATCAGCCACATTCACTAATGCACGGGGAAGGTAAGGTATCAGTAAAAGTATTTTTATGTTGTTCTTCCCTAGTTGGTGCCTCGTCGCGCCTCACAGGCAGGCAGCGGCCCCCAATACGCGCCCATAGTAACCAGGCATTCATCCGGTAATAACACGCTAGCCGCCTATCCGCACGTCAACAATAATTCCTGGTGTTGCCGGATGACGGGCCTCATCACCCACGCCAGTTCCAGGATGAGGAGTCCATGTCAGCCGTGCCGTGTATTACCCTCGTCCTAATTCCACGCTGGACCGCCTGGATTATACCTGAGCCCCAACTATGGCCTGTTAATCGCCTTCCCACGGACAAGTGTATGAGTCTCGGATTTGCCTTGATTGTCGGGAGCGGTGAAATGGTTGCGAGATGCACCGCAGCCTGCCTTCCGTTACCTTCACTAAAAACAGTCTTTATCACAACGTAATGGCTCGCATGAACGCTGGGGATTATATATATATATATATATATATATATATATATATATATATATATATATATATATATATATATATATATATATATATATATATATATATATATATATATATATATATATATATATATATATATGAGAGAGAGAGAGAGAGAGAGAGAGAGAGGTGGTTGGTGATGATTCATTCTTATCATTCTTATCCATCATTCAGGGGCCACTTGCTTACATGTACTAAATAGAATATGATATTTTTTACTTATTCTATTTTTCTTTCTTCCTTTACTTACTACACTTGTTTTCAATAAATTTTACCGAGACCTTAAACACTGTAATTAATATCATATGTATATTTATCTACCACTTTTTCTTTATCTTTCCCATTCATTCAGATACATGTTAACTTTTTTCCTACATCCTTTGCTCAGTGCCAGTCAGTCCTACATTCCCTCCCACCGCGGACGCCCAGTTTGTACTCAGTGCCCCGATAACTCATAACTCCATCTCGCTTCTCACGTCCTCTGTCTGGTGATGTGTCAGCCACCTCAGTAACGCCCCGAGCATTCAGATCCCAGGCATGATGCGAAGCTGCAGAAAGAACACTTGTTTTGTACCAGTGTAATGCAGGTACAGTAATATTAGAGTTCTTTCACTGAAGATCCAAGACAAATGTGACTTGCCTTATACGAGATAACAATGTGTCTTTATTGCGTTGGTACATTCAAGTTAAGATTATGCTCGTTTTTACAATTACATAAGAAATAAGATGCATGAAGAGTGAACTGAGAGAGGATCTTGTCACTGCCGAGATGGAGGGAAAGACTGAAGCATTGGCGAGAAGCAGAGAGTGAACAGGAGAAACAGGACCACAGGAGTCTTATGTTGGTGGAGGAAGGACAGTAGAATGTGAGGTAGTGGTCCCATTCCCCCAATCTCTCATCCCCAGGCAGACGTGACAAAGGGAGGTGCTGGAGGGAGTCGGAGGAAGAGGAGGGAGAAGCCTCGCATGACAGAGGAGACTCGGATATGGAAACGCTGTGAGGATCCGATCTTCCTCACCCGACCCTCTCCTTTTTTATGACATTGGATCCTTTCCCCGCCGTACCCGAGTCCTTTGTGTGTATATATTTTTTCCTATTTTTTTCTTTTTTGTTCCGGATTCCCTCACCTGCGTTCTGATCTTTATTGTTTATTTATTGCGACGTTCCCCACCCGTGTTCCGCGCGCACACCTTGCATTCTTATTAGCTTTTCATGTTGTTCCTATTGTCTTCCGGACGTTACACCCTCGTGAAGACTTCAACGGAGAAGTCTTATTTGTTATCGTGAAAGAGGGTCGATGCTCGTAAATAAGATATTATTTGTATGTCATTTAACTTAAATTTCACGTCCCTCACTCCATTACACTGTCAGTGATTGCCAGTGGAATCTTTCAGAAATCTCTTATCCTCGCCTTTTTATGTGTGAATGATGGCCTTTGTTGTTCGAGCCTCCCACTCCCCGCCACCTCGCCCCCTCGTCTCCTCACGCCGTCCTTGTGAAGAAGACTTGAGGGAGGAGATTAGCGTGACAGCAGCGCCACTATCAACATCCGGGGCCTGTGTCCCGACGCTCACACTGACGAGCTGTGAACTCTGAGAAACGCTGCCTCACACTGAGAATAAAGCATTGTGCGAATCTTTTACTGCTTTCTGTGGAAAAAAAAAGATAAAAAAACAAGGAAAACCACAATCAAACATAATAATACCCCATTTTCTGTTATGTCCTCACGTTTAAATGTTATGAGGCAGTAACAATATAAATGACAAACTGTTCGTCTTATCTTTCTTTTTTCTCTTTCAAAACACTCTTTGTGTTTGCAAGTAACTGCTACCGGAAGTCTCTCTCTCTCTCTCTCTCTCTCTCTCTCTCTCTCTCTCTCTCTCTCTCTCTCTCTCTCTCTCTGTCTTTCTCTCATTAACAATCCCCGTTGTTCGCCAACACAACCCCTTCTTATCGCTCTCTGCTAATTATACTAATTTCCCTTCTCACTTTCCGCTCCTGTGCATTAAAATCTTCACACCTCTAATTCCAGTGACGAGTGGACTCTCCTCTGGTCATTATTCCATAGGCGGCGCTTCCTGTTATTCTCTCTCTCTCTCTCTCTCTCTCTCTCTCTATCTCTCTCTCTCTCTCTCTCTCTCTCCCTCTCTCTCTCTCTATGGATGTATTTTTTTTTTCAGCCTGGGCTCTTGGCAATTTTCGCATCAATGACTAACAAATTATGTTTAATTTGAGTTATAATTCTCTCTCTAATAAAAATAAAATCATCTCTCAATTCAATCATTCCCTTCATAGTATTTATACGTATCACTTCCACATGGCCAAAAAACAAAGGTCCCTTTTAAAGATGAAAAAGTGTTCTACGAGTATCTATCGTTCACTTTTCCCCAACATTATCTATATTATGTAGTACCTCCCATAGTCTGCCCATGTATAGTCTCTTATACCCACATCACTCCATCCTTCCTTCCTTTCCCAATCTCTGGACTCTGACGCCTCCAGCACACGAGGAGCACACCGCTAAGGAGTACCTGTCGGGATACACACACACGAAGGTAACCAGCCAATGACGCCCGATGACCCGTAATTCCGCGTGCCCTCATAAATCGCCAGGTGCGAAGAACAAACCTGTCATCACAAACACACACACACACACACACACACACACACAGACACACACACACACACACACACACACACACACACACACACACACACACACACACACACACACACACACACACGCAGATAAGTAAAATGCGTACGTAAATCAATCTAAAACTCTGATAAGGCGTGAGTAGTTGATATATTTTCATAGAGACGTTAAAAATATATGTAAATTAGCAGTCAGCTCTGAATGGAGGGCAGGTATATCATCAGGTAACTGTCCTCTATTCAAGCCCTCGAAACCCTTTTGGTCAAGTTCATTGATAGGCTTAATAGATTCTTAATATTCAGACACCACACCTGTTTGATTCAGAAACGCCCTCCACATACACACACACACACACACACACACACACACACACACACACACACACACACACACACACACACACACACACACACACACGACCACCAGCATGACCTATTCCACTCATTCAGACTCGACCAGACACACCTGCAGCTGCGATATACAGCCGGAAACCCGACACATGAAATTATTGACTTGATGTGGTGCTGGGGCGTGGGGAGCGAGGCAGGTAGAGAGGCGGGGAATACGGAGGGATGAGAGTCAGGAAAGAAGGATGATACAGATGAAAGGAAGCGAGAACGACGAGGATGTGGGGATGAAAGAAAGGAGTCTGAAGGACAAAATCAAGGAAGGATGGTATATCATAAAAAAAAAAAAAGATAAGATAGAAATTAAGATATTCGTTGGAATGAAGAAAATTTTAATGTAAATAAGGAATGATAAAGTGAAGAAGTGAGGGAGAGAGAAAGTCAGACAGCTAGACAGACAAAGATACATAATGACACGAAAAAAAAAAAAACATAGACGGAGACAAGACATAGAGAGGGAGACAGGCAGACAGACAGAGGCGTAGTGATAGCATGGGTGGGAGCATCAGAGGGCATGGAGTCCTTCATGACCTACGCACTGTTAAACCTCACCACCAAGTGCACAGTCAATGGCACCTCTGAGTAGTACAGACTATACTTTGCCGCTGCTGTGCACCAGTCACGCCAGGAAGAAAGGAACGCATCGAGAAGATGAGAGGATGTACAATAGTAAATAAACATGCATATAAATAACAATGCATCAAAAGTGGGATAAAAATGTTAGTTGATTAAGAGTAAACACTGGTATTTCGCGCAATTTTGAACAAGATATAACAGACACGGCGAATGGTTTGATAGAGGAAGGGAAGACAAATTTGGTGAAGCAGACACATGCAGGTCTGACAATCTTTGAATAGTTAGGAATACTATCAGTAAAATTACTATTATTAGGACGGAATTGGTTTCTAGAATACAGTACAAGACTTTCCACGCAGTGTGTGTGTGAGTGTGTGTGTGTGTGTGTGTGTGCTGAGGGGTCCACCTGCCTGGCAAACAAAGATGTCACACTCTCAGAATTGTCGAGCCACAACCCCGTCATTAGGACACATCGCAGTGACCCCAACCTTCCCGCGAACCCACCCAGGGCCTGCGGTAGTAGTAGTAGTAGTAGTAGCAGCAGTAGTAGTAGTAGTAGTTGTTAGTAGTAGTAGTAGTAGTTAGTAGTAGTTAGTTAGTAGTAGTAGTTATTGTTCTTGTCGCTGCTGCTGCTGCCCTTGTTGTTGTTGTTCCTGCTGCTGTTGTTGTTGTTGTTGTTGTTGTTGTTGTTGTTGTTGTCGTTGGTGGTGGTGTTGGTGTTGTTGTTGTTGTTGTTGTTGTTGTTGTTGTTGTTGTTGTTGTTATTGTTGCTGTGGCTTTACTAGCGTTGAACGAAGAGAAGAGCGAAACAAGTATTTTCATTTCACCGTGAAGGTTTGTTCAGGTGAAATGAGTCGGGAAATAGTCGGAAAATAAAACACCTCAACCCTTGCCCTGATTTCCTCTTCCCATTATTCAGCACTGCTATTTATTACTATCATTATCATTATTATCAATATTAATATCATTATCATTATCATCCCCATTATTATCACTATTATCGTTACTTCCATTTATGCATTTGTTAGAGCAGAATTTTCTATCATATATTTCACCACATTGTTTACAGTTCATGACACTACAGAAGATTTTAACAGTCTTTTGTAAATACTATTCCGGAAGTATATAAAAAAAAAAAAAACTTGTGGAGAAAATAATATGAAACTAAAATAATAAAGAAATATATATACATGCGAGTAGATATTTGTTACGTAAGCTATTCTGAGTCATTGGCGGCGTGTGGTTCGTGTTACTCTGAATGTGTGATGGACGGCTGAGTTACCGGCCGTCACCTGACCATCTCCCTCTTACACGTGCTACATGGATACTGTGAATGAGCGGCTCTCTATCATCAGAATATCTGTCGTTTTTTTTTTTTTTACTTTTTTTCTTCATTTTCTTTAGCGATGACCTTGGGAATGTATAGAAAGAAAAGAAATTTTGAGCCAGATCGTGAGAAAACATGAACACACACACACAGACACACACACACACACAGACACACACACACCTACACACACACACACACACACACACACACACACACACACACACACACACACACACACCAAAAAAAAAATCAAGAAAGAGTGAAGACATAACATCAGGAAGAGGGACATAAATAAAAGCGCAGGATAAGGGAACTAAGAAAAAAGAAAAAGATACAGAGAACAAAAATACTAAACGACACAAGATTAGTGGAGGAGAAGGAGAAGGAGGAGAAAAGTAAGAAGAGAGAAAGGGGAAGGGGCAGGAAGGGTTGTAAATCAGGCAGAATGTAAACAATTTCCTGCGCTTCGAGTGGCTGAGAGGGGAAGGCTGTTGCCCCGCCTAGGACACCGTATGGGCACCAGTTAGAGCAAGAAAATAAAGAAAAATATACTGAAAGCTGTGAGTGAGAACGGCGCACGTGTATATGTTTCCTTGTGTGTGTATGTGTGTGTGTGTGTGTGTTTGAGGTGCGTAGAAACAGCCATTCTTAGCACACAAATACAAAGTGGAAGAAAGAGTTAAAATCAAAGCAACATTCAAACGGACCCAAAGATTCACTGCAAGCCGCCCACCAACTCGGGAGACAGGAGGCGCGCGTGCGCACACATAAACAAAAGAAATATATCCAGAATCATGCCGCAAGACCAAGCCAGGTATAGCACGCAAACACATAAGATATATAATGAAAGCAATCCTCTATTCACCCAGAAAACATCAAAGTAGCTCAGATATTCACGATTAGCATGAAGAAACGCTTGGCCAGAGAGAGAGAGAGAGAGAGAGAGAGAGAGAGAGAGAGAGAGAGAGAGAGAGGGAGAGAGAGAGAGCGTTGCAAAAAGATGGAAGTTACGAGGCACGATTCGTCTAAAAAAAAAAAGAAAAAAAAAGTGCCCCTGGTTCTCTTCACGGCCCGTTAACGAAACCCAAATGACCTTTTAAAACAATATCACGGTCGTTAATGGCTAACCAGTTGGGTGGAAGCCCTGGGGAATTTTGTATTCAAGTATGAAATGAACTGTTCCTAAGGTTTCAAGGACGTGAGAGAGAGAGAGAGAGAGAGAGAGAGAGAGAGAGAGAGAGAGAGAGAGAGAACAAAAACTAGTCATAAAAACATAAAAGATAAAACATGATTGTCACTATTATTATCATCATCACTTTATATCATTCCACTACACGACAAAAAAAAAAAAAATAGAAAAACCTTCCCACTTTTCACCATTCCCTTCCTTTCTTTCCCTTCCCTTCTCTTCTCTCCATTCATTTACGTTGGTCGCCTCTTTATCCCACGCCACCCCAGCGGACCTCAACCAACTTCCTCAATGTGCCTAGTCCACCACCTCCAGCCAACCAACATCACTTCTCTTCGCTCACCGCACCCCCGGGGACATTATTTTGTGTTCTGTGCATTTTGCCCAAGCGGATAATCCAGTGAACTCGTTTCCTTTCTTTTTTCGGTCGCGTTGTCGTTATCATGGAAAATAGCAGCAGATATTAAACCTTCATGCATCATCATTAGAGCAACCGAGAAAGGAGAACACCGGTGGTAAAAACGTGTGTGTGTGTGTGTGTGTGTGTGTGTGTGTGTGTGTGTGTGTGTCTGTGTGTGATTACAGGTAGATGCTATTTTCATATAAATTACTAACTTATTTGCTGTTTTTCTTTCATTCTTTAGTCTTTTCAACTAAGAAAAATACGAATTAAACAGTTATACGTTTTGATAGTGATTATTATTATTATTATTATTATTATTATTATTATTATTATTATTATTATTACTATTGTGATCACAAAATTTCGGGTAAGATTCCTTCCAGCTGAGTCACGTTCACCAGATAAGAATCACCGAATGAAGACACAAAAGAGAGGCAGACAGGAGAGCTTCAGACACAAGATACCAGGAAAAGTGTTTTGCCCTCTGCACACACACACACACACACTCTCTCTCTCTCTCTCTCTCTCTCTCTCTCTCTCTCTCTCTCTCTCTCTCTCTCTCTCTCTCTCTCTCTCACAACTTACAGTAATCATAAACTTACCATGACCCAATTCATACAAAAAAAGGAGTAGAGGCAAGGAGTAATGAGTCAGACACATGTAAACATCTGAGGCAGCACAATCTTCACCTGCTTTTCCGCCTAGCTGCACTATCCCTACTTGTTTTTTTTTTTGTTTTTTTCTCTTTCCTCTCTCTGTCTCTCCATTCCACCCTGAGTCAGTCCCTCCCTCCCTCAGTTAGTGGTTAACCTCGAATCTCTCCATCGCGG
>NC_087162.1:1615000-1620000 GCF_035594125.1 Scylla paramamosain | reverse complement strand
ACAACACAAACCAAACCTGGTTCACCTTCTCATGTATAGCGTGTGTAAGTCTGTATGTAATCTTGAGTGCGGCACCATCAACATCCCTGCCTTCTCAGCGGCGCTTCACAGTACCGTGCCGCCTCAGCAGCAGTAACAGTAACCGTAGACAGCAGGGAAGTCCACTCAGCTCGAGGCACCACTGGGAATGTGTGAGGTCAGCAGGCCGCCGCACTACACACAACACGCCGGCCGATAACAACTCACTGACCTTAGCGCTGCGTCAACGTGTCAAGGATTTTTCATTAGGGATGTTTACAGAGAGCCGCCGCGCACCCGACCAACGTAAACAAGATTTAACACAACAAGATCTCCCGAACCAAAACTCCGTGAATACGACCCGCGCTACGAGCCGAGTACTTCAGTAGCCCCTTGAGCTCACTGCTCACCACTGATAATTGTTTCCTTTTTTGTGTTTGACGTCAATATTTTTGGTCTGTTCGTTCTGCGTAGGTCATGACGTCATCATGGTTCAGTGACCCTGTGAGCTGCGGGTCAGCCTGGTCAACCAGGGTCAGCGGGAAGGTCACAGGATGTGTTTGGTACGGGAGGTTATAGCTTGCACACGTAGTTTCTGGCACGGCCGCTCCATTGCAGTATTTACCGGTGTTGACCCAGCATAAAGGCATCTTTAATTAGGGTCAAATGGCAGCCGCGGGGCGCAACAGTACCCCAGTTTACCACTGGTGCTGGCGACACAGTCGGGAGCATAATAACAGTCCTCGACGAGGGCCAGAGTGGAGTGGCGTGGCGATGATTATGTCAGTAGAAGAGAAGGAAACTGAAATATAGCTGAGGGCTAACATTTATTTCAAAGACAATATCCTCTGTCTCCTTTTCCCCTCATCCTGCTCCACCTCATAACATGCACCCCAACTCTTCCTTTCACTGCCAGCGGTCCCTTCTTCCCCAAGCACCGAGAATTCAAAGAGACAAGTGCTAAATGATCCTCAGATTATATCAGACTATGAATAATTGCAGCAGGATGCTGAGTAATTACAATCCTTCTCGCTTGGCGATAAACACGGAACTCACAAAGTCAAGCTGAACGCAAGAAGTAGACACGAAATGAGGGTTGAGGGAGAGAAGTTGAGATTAATGTCATGTCCCCACCGCAGGCACCCTCCCACATCCCCGACACCTCCACAGCTCGTCACGCTACACCCGACACCCTTCCGTCAGCTCCCCTCCGTAAGTTCCCCTCCGGCCTCCCTGAACCCCTGTCTAAATCTGGAGGCGCCGGGCGTGAAGCTGTAAAGGGACACTAAACATCACGAGGACACGCCGGCAAACACACGAATTGCATAAAGTTGATGAACTCTTCTGCACGTAGATGTAAGAGTCAAGGTCCCGTGTTTTGCTTCATCAACCCATACTTATCATTGCATCTCTCTCTCTCTCTCTCTCTCTCTCTCTCTCTCTCTCTCTCTCTCTCTCTCTCTCTCTCTCTCTCTCTCTCTCTCTCTCCCTCTTGGGAGCCCGTCATTCTATACACTCCTTCCCATTTCTCCCCCAGTGGGCTCCACCCTTCCCTTCCTCCCCCCTTCACATTCCTCCCCTCCCCTTCAGCCCCGCCCTGTCCCGCCGCCCGAGCAATGTGGGTAAAAATAAAACAATATGCATTTAAGCGGCGGTCGTCTACAAAGGCCAGCTTGCCATGTGTTTTTCAAGCGGAGGGCGAGAGGAGGAGGAAGAGGAGGAGGAGGAGGAGGAGAAGGAGGAGGAGGAGGAGGAGGAGGAGGAGGAGGAGGAGGAGGAGGAGGAGGAGGAGGAGGAGGAGGAGGAGGAGGAGGAGGAGGAGGAGGAGGAGGAGGAGGAGGAAGAGGAGGAGAGTTAAAGGAGGGAGATGTAAAGGAAATGACAGAGAGGTAGGTGTTACATAATTACTTTTTCTTGAATATGAATGAGAATGCAAAAAAAAAAAAAATGAAACGTTTACAGAACGCAAATTCACATTCATATTTTTAGTTGAATTAGTGATGAAATATGTTTGAGGAATAATTATATCGCTGAGTTTATGTGAGACGCAAGAAATAAAAAAAAAAAAAAAAAAGGATGAAAAATGGAGAAAGAAGAAAGGAATGAGGCATAAGCAGAACATTTAATAACTGCATTAAAACATAGCCTCTGTAGTCACTGTACTTTTTGTGTATGGTAATTTTAACGTGGGTTTAATTTTTACAAATACTGCCGTCTGGTTTACTTAGGGGAAATCAAGACGTAATGTTTTGTTTACCTGTTTAGGGTCGGTTGGGAAAAATGTTGTTCTTACTTAACATGGTGGTGGTTGTACTGAGAGAGAGAGAGAGAGAGAGAGAGAGAGAGAGAGAGAGAGAGAGAGAGAGAGAGAGAGAGAGAGAGAGAGAGAGAGAGAGAGAGAGAGAGAGAGAGAGAGATGAGGGCGGGGAAGGCCGGGCATCATCTTTCATCTCACCAGCTGTTGGGTGCCTAATCCTTGCCCTGGTCTCCTCTACGACCTTCCAAGTCCTCTCAGATTTTTTTCTTTAACTAATCTCTCTCTCTCTCTCTCTCTCTCTCTCTCTCTCTCTCTCTCTCTCTCTCTCTCTCTCTCTCTCTCTCTCTCTCTCTCTCTCTCCGTGTACATTATGAGTATGTGTATTATATATATATATATATATATATATATATATATATATATATATATATATATATATATATATATATATATATATATATATATATATATATATATATATATATATATATATATATATACACACACACACACACACACACACACACACACACACACACACACACACACACACACACACTAACATTTAAAGAAGAAACAAAAGTAAAGTATAGTCTAAAGAGAGAGGGAGAGAGGAAGGAAGGTGACAGGAGGAAGGCTCTGCAAAGGGAGGGAGTGACAGGAGAATGAGAGGCTAGGGAAGGGGGAAAGAGGAAGGCTGTGGGAGAGGATGACAGGGGCAGGGGGTGCCAGCTGGAAGATGAGCCGGCCTTGCAGCCAAAGCAGAGGAAGGGTTAGCTTGAGGAGGACGTGGGAAGGAGAACTTTACGCGAGTGTAAGAAGGGACAAAAAGTGAGGCGTGACTTGGGAGGGCGTGGCAAGGTTAAGAGCGTGGCAGAGGAAGGACGTGACCGGGAGGACACTCTGCAAGGATCAGGGAAGGAGCAGGGAGAGGATTTGTCTTAGCCGCTCACTCACTACTGCTCATTGCCACGCTGAAGGATCGCCTTGCACTTTCGCGCCACCGTTCCCCAAACCCTTACGCCTCCAACGCTCACATTTCAAAACCATCATTAGCAGTTATAGATCGTCACGTCTTTCTTAGTAATAACTATAATCATCGCGTGAAAAATGCCAGACGCTTTGTGCATTTCCTAGTAAATTAAAAGTGTGAATAAACTATTACATGGCTCCTTTAAATGGCAGAGAAGTAAGTCAATATTTTTTGCGCGTGAGTTACTACTATATTACATTTACTTAAACACTGAAGCTCGTGCGTGTGCCTGAGAAGGAGCAGTGATGCAGAGAAGTTTGAATTAAGTACAGTTTATAGCGTGCTAAGAGACGAGTGAGCGATACGAATGACTGCAGCGGGACGTGTTTTCATCACCGTCCACTTGTAATGGCACCCAGCCGTCCCCTGCGCCGCCCCCTGCCACCTGCACCGCCCTCCTCTCCACTCCCAGTCTGTCATCGAACCTGCTTGCAGAGAAATGAATGGGCAGTGACGCAACTCCTCCTCCTCCCTATCAATAACATATCAATGAAACGTTGCATCATAATACATTTAATTGTGGGTTGTCTATCACCTTATGACCGAGACTGGTTTACTCTTGGGGCACACACACACACACACACACACACACACACACACACACACACACACACACACACACACACACACACACACACACACACAAACATACACACACACAGTAACAGTAACACCATTTAACATTTCTGCCCAGATGGTACATGTAATAGAGAGGAAAGAAGAGAAGGAAAGGTAGCACTATCCATTTTTTACTCATCAAGATAACAAATATTGGGTGTTGCGTGCTGAGCGGCGACAAAGCTTAAGGGGGAGTGTTGGCTAAAAACTCTGTGCTATCGACAAACGTGTACATTACTGGGCTAATATTCCCAGCACGAGGAGAGGCAGGCAGCCTTCTCTCATCGTGTGCCGTGTCCCCACTTGTGAAGTCGCAGTAACATACTCTTCACCGATGGCGTTTTTTTGAATGATGGAAACAAAAAGTAATGGCGGAGGACAGGGAGAGGAGGGGTGAGCAAGGAGGAGCACTGTTAGCAAGCGTCATGCAAGCGTTTGACCATTTGAGTTTTTGCGGCCATCAGCATAACTCAGCGGGTCGTTATACCGGCTACTTGATCTTGGCTCATGCAGAACTCCGGTACGTGTCACCGCTTTTTGTGGCGGAATAACTGATGCCACTTTCCATCAATGCGAAGGGGAGTGCTCGTCTTAACACTATCTTTAACTAAACTTTCCATCAAGGGCTCACCCCAAGTAGTGTTTAAGTGATTCAACAAAGAAAGACAGAAGAATGTCGCGAGTCGGAAAAACCACACAATGATATGAGATAATTGGCTTTGGTGTTACTTTTCAACTGATTTTGCAGACGTCTAAGCTTTGTTGTGTCCCACGTGAGTCGGCAGGGCGGTGGCAAGGGGAAGGAAGGGTGAGCACCAGACAGGCTGCTGTGCCCAGCTCGTGTTTACACAGCCGCCCCGCCCCCGCCTCCCACCACATGTCCCGCCCGCCCTCCACACCCGCTCCTTCCCGTGTTAAAGAAGACCCGAGACATTAACTCCTGATGTGATGGAGTAGCGACAAATTACATCATTGTTCTTTGATGATATGAGGTAGGTGCATGAAGCAGATACTGACAAAAGCAGATGACAGGTAAGAAACGTTAGGAGTTTATTACATTAGCAGTCTGGAGAT